>NW_019154156.1:93044-258616 GCF_002288905.1 Enhydra lutris kenyoni | reverse complement strand
TTCCTTCCTTCCTTCCTTCCTTCCTTCCTTCCTTCCTTCCTTCCTTCCTTCCTTCCTTCCTTCCTTCCTTTCTATTATTTTCAGGATCCCAATGAGTTTTCATTTCAATAACCATGTTCCTTTGAATCAGTATTGTCATAGTTTGTAAAAAACCTTCCAACTTCAAGGAAGTAATAATGAAAAAATAAGTACATCTTATATTCATGAAATTCATTATTACATTTTTTAATTCTAGAAGTTCTGTTTGTACTCTTTACAAATCTGCTGGTCTTTCTTTATAGTTTTCTGATTCCTGCAGATGCTTTCACACTAGTCATTTATGTTTTATGCACAGTAATTATATTTCTGATAACTTCAGTCTGTTATCTTTTTTTCATGCCTGCTATTATTTCTGCTGGTTTTGCTCATTTTGCCCTGTTTTTGCCTGTTTCCAGTGACTTTGGGGTACAATCTCTAATCATCCCTTTAAAATTATTTGTGGAAATTCTTTGATGCCTGAGGTAAAGATGAATTCTGACAGAAAGGATTTGTGTTTGGGGCGCCTAGGTGGCTCAGTGGGTTGGGCTGCTGCCTTCGGCTCAGGTCGTGATCTCGGGGTCCTGGGATCGAGCCCCGCATCAGGCTCTCTGCTCTCTAGGGGAGCCTGCTTCCTCCTCTCTCTCTGCCTGCCTCTCTGCCTGCTTGTGATCTCTCTGTCCAATAAATAAATAAAATCTTAAAAAAAAAAAAAAAAAAAGAAAGGATTTGTGTTTGTATTTGCCAGACTCTAGGCAGTGCTACAATCTGAGATGATTTTACACTGAATTCTTAATTTAAGATGTTTTCACAGTCCAGGAAATATGAACATGATCTAGTGATCCATGTGTACACTCATTTGTGTTTCTAGCTTTTCAGGCTCATTCTCATTGCTCTCCTTTTCTGTTCAACTGAGATGCCATTCTTTGTGAATATTTCTTAGGTTTGGGCCAGTAGAGTGGGTTGACATTGTTTTTGCATTTATAGGGTTTAGCGTTTCTTCTTAGTTTCCTGAATTTCTCAGCCTAATGACCAAAAGCTACTATAGCCAAAATCCTGGTGGCTTACAAAAAATAAAAATGTATTATTTTGTTTACATCACAGTCAGATATAAGTCAGATGGCTCTCCTGGATTCATCTCCTTCACAGTTTCTCTCAAGAAATCTTTCACTTTTAGATAAGGAAGCTGAGGATCTTACAGATTACCTTAAGGGCCAGGCCTGGAAGTGGTGTATGGAAGGTGCATTGACCAAAACTAGATATGTGCGCTCAAAGAAACTATGAGCAGGAATAGGAACAGCAGTCTCCCTATGGGTTTGAGATGAAGAAAGGGGATCTGTGAGCACATCTGCTTTACCTCTCCATCCAGGACCATGTACCCCTGGAGGAATGAGAACAAAATCACAAGTTCTCCAGGTTCAGCAGATACTCTCAGGGCAAAAGTAGCCTCCTTGCTTGGTTTCCCTCTTGGTTCCTGTCTTCATCTAGATCTAGGTCTTGGAATTGCTTACCATCTCCTTTTATCAGTGCCTTTAAGATGAGATGAAAACATGTAAGTTGTATTCAGGATTTACAGTTGTTTTCAGCTAGAGTGATAGCTCAGAAATCTAGGAAGCCTGTGTTTCAGAAATGGAAGTCATAAAAATGTTTTCCACTGCCTGGGCTTTTTGGGGATACCCTATTCATGTGATTCCCAGGAGCACCAGTACCTAAAATTAATTATTTGTTTGGAGCCGATAATTATTAGGTTCTTGTTTTGCAAATCTAAATAATACATGTGTGAAGATAGAACAAATAGCATTACATAAGTTTTAAGTGATCTTACCTCTAAGCCTCATACCAGCAATTTCAGGAAGGACTACTTTGTCATTCTAGGTGAATGGGGAGACCTTTGGCCTTACCCTCTTTATGCCAGGGCAAAGGTGATCTGCTTTTTCATGAGGCTAACCAAAATTACAGATGGTTTCCAATTTACAATGATTCGACTTAGGATTTTTTGACTTTATGATGGTGTGAAGTGATACACATTCAGTAGAAACTTACCTCAAATTTTGAATTTGATCTTTTCCTGGTCTAGCAATATACAGTATGATCCTCTCTGGTGATGTCGGCGAGTGGCAGCAGCAGCTCCTGGCCAGCTACGTGATCACGAGGGTAAACAGCTGGTAAACTGACAACCATCTGTACCTGTACTACCATTCTGTTTTTCACTTTTACTACAGTATTCAATAAATAGCACTAGATATCCAAAACTTTATTTTATTTTTTAAAATATTTTGTTTATTTTTGAGATAGAGAAAGAGGAAGTGCACCAGTGAGAGGGAAGGGCAGAGGGAGAAGCAAACTCCCTGCTGAGCAGGGAGCCCAGTGTGGCCTTCGATACCAGGTCCCTGGGATCATGACCTGAGCCGAAGGCAGATGCTTAATGGACCTTAAGCCACCCAGGCGTCCCTGACAGTTTCTTTTTAAATTGGTTCTGTCATCTTGGGCATGTCCCAGCTCTACATGTGCAGGGATGGGAAAAACTTCTGTCTTGCTTGAATTTGGACACCACATATCAGCTTTCAGTTTGAGGATCCTCTTATCTCTCACTTCTTTTTCCAGGTTCATGGTATCCGAAATTCTGATGCATAACTCTGATAACGTATTTTTTTCTTTGATTAACATCATCCTTTTAATCTCTCTTTTTTTAATGTTTTTTTTAAAAAAGATTTTATTTATTTATTTGACAGACAGAGATCACAAGTAGGCAGAGCAGCAGTCAGAGAGACAGTAGGAAGCAGGATCCCTGCTGAGCAGAGAGCCCAATGTGGGGCTCAATCCCAGGACCCTGAGATCATGACCAAAGCTGAAGGCAGAGGCTTAACCCACTGGACCCATGCAGGCCCCCCCCCCCTCTCTCATTTTATGAAAGAATGTAAGAAAGGAGTAATTCTTTTTTTTTTTTTTCATTTTTAAAATTATATTATGTTAGTCACCATACAGTACATCATTAGTTTTTGATGTCATGTTCCATGGAAAGGAGTAATTCAAACCTCAACTTCTTTGCTAAACATTTCAGAAGCCACAGAAACTGTGGATTCCATGTAAGGTGTCAAACTAACCTAAGCCATATTATTTTTTTCCCTACTGCTTGAAATGTCAGGTCTAGGTATGATGCCAGTTTATTTTATCATAATTTATGAGAACCATCCTTAATAGAACAGTAATAGAACCTAAATATTTAAAATAATGAGAGAGTAAAGTAATAGAGTTTTAATCCTCCAGTTGCTTTTTTTAAACATCATTTTCAAATTTAGTAAAATAGATTGCCCTGCAAATGGTGAAACTTATACATGTCTCAAAGACATTTAACCTGAATAGTATTCTATGTCCCTTGGCCTTGTATAAACAAAGATTTAAGAAGATATGATGTTATATATATTTTAGCAATGACATTTTCAGGAATCTATTTAATATATAATTCAAATGAAATATTTCTAAGGCTGTCTTTAAAGAACAGATTTTTCTTAGAATCTAATTTGTTTGTATAACTCTCAGTTACTCAGGCCAGGATTGTCACAAAGGAGAACAATTTTAATATACACTTAAAAAGATTTGTTGAAAATATGAATTTATGAACCAGCATTGGAAATAATTTATTTCCCCCATAATTAGCCTTTTTCATGTATTTCATGTATTCTCAAATACATGATATATATTTATCGTTTAGTATTTGAAAGTGGACAGACTAGAGACCATTTTTATCACATTGATTGATTTGCGGATGTTGAACCAACCTTGCAGCCCTGGAATAAATCCCACTTGGTCGTGGTGAATAATCCTTTTAATGTACTGTTGAATCCTATTGACTAGTATTTTGGTGAGAATTTTTGCATCTGTGTTCATCAAGGATATTGGTCTGTAGTTCTCTTTTTTGATGGGATCTTTGTCTGGTTTTGGGATCAAGGTGATGCTGGCCTCATAAAATGAGTTTGGAAGTTTTCCTTCCATTTCTATTTTTTGGAACAGTTTCAGGAGAATAGGAATTAGTTCTTCTTTAAATGTTTGGTAGAATTCCCCCGGGAAGCCATCTGGCCCTGGGCTTTTGTTTGTTTGGAGATTTTTGATGACTGTTTCAATCTCCTTACTGGTTATGGGTCTGTTCAGGCTTTCTATTTCTTCCTGGTTCAGTTGTGGTAGTTTATATGTCTCTAGGAATGCATCCATTTCTTCCAGATTGTCAAATTTGTTGGTGTAGAGCTGCTCATAGTATGTTCTTATAATTGTCTGTATTTCTTTGGTGTTAGTTGTGATCTCTCCTCTTTCATTCATGATTTTATTTGTTTGCGTCCTTTCTCTTTTCTTTTTGATAAGTCTGGCCAGGGGTTTATCGATCTTATTAATTCTTTCAAAGAACCAGCTCCTAGTCTCGTTGATTTGTTCTATTGTTTTTTTGGTTCCTAGTTCATTGATTTCTGCTCTGATCTTTATGATTTCTCTTCTCCTGCTGGGTTTAGGCTTTCTTTCTTGTTCTTTCTCCAGCTCCTTTAGGTGTAGGGTTAGGTTGTGTACTTGAGAACTTTCTTGTTTCTTGAGAAAGGCTTATACCGCTATATATTTTCCTCTCAGGACTGCCTTTGTTGTGTCCCACAGGTTTTGAACCGTTGTGTTTTCATTATCATTTGTTTCCATGAATTTTTTCACTTCTTCTTTAATTTCCTGGTTGACCCATTCATTCTTTAGAAGGATGCTGTTTAGTCTCCATGTATTTGGGTTCTTTCCAAATTTCCTCTTGTGATTGAGTTCTAGCTTCAGAGCATTGTGGTCTGAAAATATGCAGGGAATGATCCCAATCTTTTGATACCGGTTGAGACCTGATTTAGGACCGAGGATGTGATCTATTCTGGAGAATGTTCCATGTGCAGTAGAGAAGAATGTGTATTCTGTTGCTTTGGGATGAAATGTTCTGAATATATCTGTGATGTCCATCTGGTCCAGTGTGTCATTTAAGGCCTTTATTTCCTTGTTGATCTTTTGCTTGGATGATCTGTCCATTTCAGTGAGGGGAGTGTTAAAGTCCCCTACTATTATTGTATTATTGTTGATGTGCTTCTTTGATTTTGTTATTAATTGGTTTATATAGTTGGCTGCTCCCACGTTAGGGGCATAGATATTTAAAATTGTTAGATCTTCTTGTTGGACAGATCCTTTGAGTATGATATAGTGTCCTTCCTCATCTCTTATTATAGTCTTTGGCTTAAAATCTAATTGATCTGATATAAGGATTGCCACCCCTGCTTTCTTCTGATGTCCATTAGCATGGTAAATTGTTTTCCACCCCCTCATTTTAAATCTGGAGGTGTCTTCGGGTCTAAAATGAGTCTTTTGTAGGCAACATATAGATGGGTTTTGTTTTTTTATCCATTCTGATACCCTGTGTCTTTTGATTGGGGCATTTAGCCCATTAACATTCAGGGTAACTATTGAGAGATAGGAATTTAGTGCCAGTGTATTGCCTGTAAAGTGGCTGTTACTGTATATTGTCTCTGTTCCTTTCTGATCTACTACTTTTAGGCTCTCTCTTTGCTTAGAGGACCCCTTTCAATATTTCCTGTAGAGCTGGTTTGGTGTTTGCAAATTCTTTCAGTTTTTGTTTGTCCTGGAAGCTTTTTATCTCTCCTTCTATTTTCAATGATAGCCTAGCTGGATATAGTATTCTTGGCTGCATGTTTTTCTCGTTTAGTGCTCTGAATATATCATGCCAGTTCTTTCTGGCCTGCCAGGTCTCTGTGGATAAGTCTGCTGCCAATCTAATATTTTTACCATTGTATGTTACAGACTTCTTTTCCCGGGCTGCTTTCAGGATTTTCTCTTTGTCACTAAGACTTGTAAATTTTACTATTAGGTGACGGGGTGTGGACCTATTCTTATTGATTTTGAGGGGGGTTCTCTGAACCTCCTGGATTTTGATGCTTGTTCCCTTAGCCATATTGGGGAAATTCTCTCCAATATACCTTCTGCTCCCCTCTCTCTTTCTTCTTCTTCTGGAATCCCAATTATTCTAATGTTGTTTCATCTTATAGTGTCACTTATCTCTTGAATTCTCCCCTCGTGGTCCAGTAGCTGTTTGTCCCTCTTTTGCTCAGCTTCTTTATTCTCTGTCATTTGGTCTTCTATATCGCTAATTCTTCTGCCTCATTTATTCTAGCAGTGAGAACCTCCATTTTTGATTGCACCTCATTAATAGCTTTTTTGATTTCAACTTGGTTAGATTTTAGTTCTTTTATTTCTCCAGAAAGGGCTTTTATATCTCCCGAGAGGGTTTCTCTTATATCTTCCATGCCTTTTTCAAGTCCGGCTAGAACCTTGAGAATCGTCATTCTGAACTCTAGATCTGACATATTACCAATGTCTGTATTGATTATGTCCCTAGCCTTCGGTACTGCCTCTTGTTCTTTTTTTTGTGGTGAATTTTTCTGCCTTGTCATTTTGTCCAGATAAGAGTATCTGAAGGAGCAAATAAAATACTAAAAGGGTGGCAAAGACCCCAGGAAAATATGCTTTAACCAAATCAGAAGAGATCCCAAATTGTGGTGGGGAGAAAGGGGATAAAAAGAGGTTCAGGAAAAAAAAAAACAATTAAAAAAAGAAAATGAATAAAGAAAAAAATATAAAAAAGGAAAAAAATATATATATTAGACAAACTAGTTAAAAAACATTAAAAAAGAAAGGGTAAAAGTTAAAAAAAAATTTAGCAGAAGAAGAAAAAAAATTGAAAAAGAAAAAAAAATAAAATTAAATTAACTGCAAGACTAAAGAATCATGGGGAGAAAGCCATGAGTTCTGTGCTTTGCTTTCTCCTCCTCTGGAATTCCGCTACTCTCCTTGGTATTGAAACTGCACTCCTTGGTAGGTGAACTTGGTACTGGCGGGATTTCTTGTTGCTCTTCTGGGGGAGGGGCCTGTTGTAGTGATTCTCAAGTGTCTTTGCCCCAGGCGGAATTGCACCACCCTTATCAGGGGCCGGTCTGAGTAATCCCCTCGGGTTTGCTTTTGGGAGCTTTTGTTCCCTGAGCGCTTTCCATAGAGTTTCAGAGGACGGGAATGAAAATGGCGGCCTCCCAGTCTCCGGCCCAGAGGAGACGAGAGCTCGGGGCCCCAGTCCTCAGTGCGCCCTCAGAGAATAGCGCCCAATTATTCCTGTCTCCCTGGCTTCCGGCCGTGCTCTGAGCTCACCCAGGCTGGGACCGGTTCAAGGTAACCCCGAGCTGAGAGCTCACTCCTTGGCTCTGTCTCTGTAGCCGGCTTCCCCGTTCTAATACCTGTAAGCTCTGCGACACTCAGACACCCCCGTCCTTCTGTGACCCTGTGGGACCTGAGGCCACGCTGACCCCGCGTGGGCTTCACCCCAGTTTAGCCTCTGGAGCGATGTCCCTCAGCGGAACAGACTTTTAAAAGTCCTGATTTTGTGCTCCGTTGCTCCACCGCTTGCCGGGAGCCAGCCCCTCCCCCTGCAGTCTATCTTCCTGTTGCTTTGGATTCACTTCTCTGCCAGTCCTACCTTTCAGAAAGTGATTGATTTTCTGTTTCTAGAATTGCTGTTCTTCTCTTCCATCTCCCGTTGGAATTTGTAGGTGTTTACAATCTTTAGATAAGCTATCTAGCTTATCTCCTGCTACCTGAAGTAGTCTCAGCCTGCTACTTCTCCGTCATCTTGTCTCCTCCCCTAGAGACCATTTTTATAGTAAGAGACAGTATGTCTCTTAGACACAGATTGCATGGTGTGATCTGACCCTTTTCCTCACCTGCCACTTGTACCCCTTGGGTATGTCATTTAGCTTTCTTGTGCCTTGATTTCCTGTCAACAAATTGCGTTAAAGAACAGTAGTCCATTTCATAGTATTAATGTGAATGTTAAGAAAGTTAATATATGTAAAGAATTTAGAACAGTCTTTTGTGCATAGTAAGCATTAAGTGTTACCTGTTACAATGATTGACATAAAGAACATTTTATTAAACTCATTGTTTCATATGAGCAAGTTATTATTACTGTAATAAAAGTAATTTTAAAATGTTGTGTTCCTAGAACCATAGATCTAGGCTTTTTGATATAGTAACTTTTCTGCCACTCACCACCCCTCCCAACCTGGGTAAGCTACTAAACCTCTTACTGTGTTATCTTTTCCATTCACAAAGATGGACATCACAGTAGTATCCACTTAGAAGGTTGCTTGGAGGACCAGTTGAATGGGTATGTCAAACTCCCAGTAAAGGGTGTGGTACACATTATGTACATGACAAATGTGAACCATCCCCACATCTTTGTCACCACCTTTGTAAAAGTCAGTATGTCTCCTTTCATCTAAATCTTATCTCTCTTGGACCCATTTGGGTACTAAACAGAACTCAGAGATATATCTTATGTTTTATTTTCAACCCTGTAAATTTTTGTATTTATGAAATACAGTAATATAACAGAATATTTTACTAAAAGCAACTGCATCTTTTTTTTTTCAGTTTGGTGAAGTCAATGATAAATTTCAAAAATTTTTGACCAGTATCCCTTCTGATTTTCAGGGCTGGGTCTCTAATATATTAAAATAAAAACAAAAACAAACAAAAAAAATATTGGCTATGGAGAACAAACTGATGGTTACCAGAGGGGAGGTGGGGGGGGAATGGGTTAAATAGGTGATGGGGATTAAGGAGCATGGGGTGATGTATGGAAGTGTTGAGTCACTATATTGTACATGGGAATCTAATATAACACTGTATGTTAACTAACTGGGATTTGAATAAAAACTTTGGAAAATTTAAAAAGAAATGTAAAACAACCAAAACCAAACCAACAAACCAAAAACCAAACCAAACGAAACAAAACAAAACAAAAACAACCCTGCCTATTCTAGGGTATAAAGAGAATGGTTTCAGTGTTTAGAGTAATATAATAAATTTTCTGTCTTTCTTATATTATGCCAAGTTGTTAAAAATGTTGTATGTCTCACTTACTCCTTATAATAACCTTATAGGGTAGGTACTGTTGTTATTCCCATTTATTAATGGATATACTGAATCAGAAAATGATTAAGGAAGTTAAATAATTTGCCCAAGGTAACACCGCTGTTAAATGGCTAAGGCACAGAAATTGAATCCAGGAAGTTTGGTTCTCAAACATGGACTCTTAAACAAAATGCTATGATTTGGAGGGAGAAGGATTTTATTTTATTTATTTATTTTTTAAAAGAATTCAACGTTTTATGTGTGTGCGTGTGTGTATGCAAATATTTACATAAATTAAAAAAAAAATTAAATTGTTCTACCCAACACGGGGCTTGAATTAACAACCCCATGATCAAGAGTTGTGTGTTCTACCAACTGAACCAACTAGGGACCCTGGGAGAAGAATTTTATAATCCTACTTCGAACTTCTTTGACAATTGCTTCCTCTATGGATTCTTTCTTTTCTTAGGACAATATAATCAGATAGACCTAAAGTAGGGGCAGACTCTATCTGATATTCTGTAAAGCAAGCAATTTTCTGGAGGGTTTTTTTTTTTTAAAGATTTTATTTATTTATTTGACAGAGTGAGATCACAAGTAGGCAGAGAGGCAGGAAGAGAGAGAGGGGGAAGCAGGCTCCCTGCTGAGAGCAGAGAGCCAGATGCAGACTCGATCCCAGGACCCTGAGATCATGACCTGAGCAGAAGGCAGAGGCTTAAACCACTGAGCCACCCAGGTGCCCCTCTGGAGGGTTTTTTTTTTTTTTTAATAAACATATAATATATTTTTATCCCCAGGGGTACAGGTGGAGGGTTTTTTTATGTGTGTAGAGGAATCCTCATTTTTATTTGTATGTCAGTTCATATCTGTTTAAGCCTTAATACAAATTTATGAAAATATTCACAGATTCTTTATACAACTACAAATAAAAACTTATTTGTGTAGCCAATTAAAATTTCCAAATATTTAAACATAGATTATAATCAGTTTCATGTCTAACAGAGCAAATTTTCTTAAATGCTTTAGTCTTTTAAAAATGAACATAAACACAATTACAAATTTTTCTTTACTCTTATAAACAAGACAGTTTTTAAAAAAATTTTTTTAAGATTTTATATATTTATTTGAGAGAGAGAGCCTGCAGAGGGCATTGCACAAGTGAGGGGAGGAGGGAAGGGCAGAGGGAGAGGGAGAAGTGGGCTTCCTGCTTGAGCAGGGAGCTGACGTGATGCTCTGCCCCTGGACACTGAGATCATGACCTGAACCAAAGCCAGACACTTAACGAATTGAACCACCCAGGCGCCCCACAAACCAATTTTTCAAGGATGAATATCATGACTCAAAATTGAGCATCATCTTTTTTCTGTTACAGAGAGCCGGGAGAATTTTTCACCTTCATTCTCCCTCATCTATTTGAATAACTTTTGTCAGAGTAAGATTTTCACTCATTTAGATTTCCTTAGCTTTAAAAAATAGTTTTCTGTTTTATTTCATATATAAGTTATCTATCCACTTAACAAGGTGAACCCAAGCTTTTACTTTCCGTACCTCTCAAAGGTGTGCAATATTACCTTAGTCTAGAGATCTATTAAAAAGTAAATTCAACTTACTAACTTACTGTTATTGCAGGTAAAGAAGTACCAATTTTTTAGGTATTTGAAAATATAATTCTGCTGGTATTTCACACTTAGAACAGGTTCCCTCCTTTCTTTCTTTCTTTTCTTTTTTTTTAAAGATTTTATTTATTTATTTGACAGAGAGAGATCACAAGTAGGCAGAGAAGCAGACAGAGAGAAGGGGAAGCAGGCTCCCCGCTGAGCAGGGAGCCCGATGCGGGGCTCGATCCCAGGACCCTGAGATCATGACCTGAGCTGAAGGCAGAGGCTTAACCCACTGAGCCACCCAGGTGCCCCCCCTTTCTTTTGCTATTATTTTTAATAAGTGCCGCAGGAATATTACTACTTCCCAATGGAGACCAGGTGTGCAATCCTTAGAACTGTGGAAGTTCCCATTCTTACTCACAGAGTCTATTCCTCTTCAGAGCTGAAGTGGCTGCATAAACCAGGGTTCTGCAGCTGGAGTCAGAAGCGGGCTGCAATGCTCAATATTACTAAAAACATCTTTCCTAGGTCTCTGAAGAGTCTGCTAATGGAGTCTGTGGTCTCTTACACAGAAACAAGCATCCTTATCAGAAAACCCCAAATATCAAAACTACAAAAACAAGCACAAACCTCAAATAAGTACTTGATATAAAAATAGGTACAGATAAGGAAGTGGATATTAAGAGTTACAGATACCAGTTTTCCAACTTTGGCACTCTTGGTATTTTGGACTGGACAATTTTTTGTGGAAGGTGGTCTTGTGCATTGCCTGGCGTCTACCCACTAGATGCTAGTAGCAGCCTTCCACCAGTTATCACAGCCAAAAATGTCTCCAAGGGTCACCTGGAGAACAAAATCTCCTTGGTTGAAAACCCCTGATATGTCATACCATAATCCAAATTATGCTGCTATACAGAGAATCAAACCCAAGTAGAAGCCTTTTAAAAAGCTTCTCTTACTTTGATATTGCGGACTAGAGGTAGAGAGTGGAGGATTCCCAATATTCCTCTTGCCTCTTTCCCTACTCTTGCAATTAAGTACCACATCTACTGGCCCTTCACTCTTAATTGCTTTTTTTTTTTTTAACAGTTTGATTGATTAATGTAGAAAATGACTAGCTTATAAATTTTATTAACCTGGATGCTTTCCATTAGATTTGGCAGAATCCTTAACTCAAATGGTCTAATAAACATAGTGAAATTATTCACTCAAAAACTGAAAAGTTCAAAGGTAGATCTATAGAAATAGATCCAGAGACTTAATTAGGATACCATTAGGATGCAGTCTCTACACACATTTCTAAGCTCTGCTTTCTCTATGTGTCTTCTTTCTCAGCTCTGTCCAAGTGGTAGTAAGATGAACACTAATATCTTTAGATGTATACTCTACTAGTTCAACTTTGGTACAAAAATATTTTCCTTTTACTAATAATTTTTCAAAATCCTAAAATAGAATCTTATTGGCTCTGATTGGCCTGGGTTGGGTCAGGTGCCCATACCCGAATCAATCAGTGTAGTAAGGGAGCCAAAGTGTTCTAATGGCCCATACTTAGTTCACAGGATACTTATCCTGGAATGGGGTGGAGTCAACTTCATTTGCATTGTGTGGACAGATGCTAAAGGAGGGTTGGCTGTCACTGGGCTAGGCCCAAAAGAAGGGGATTAGAGGCTGGGGTAGAAAAAACCCAAGATGTCCATTCTAGTGTGCTCATTGGGAAAGCCAGGAAGAAGACTCGGCCATGCTTTGCTTCATAGGTTGGAAAATAAGATGTACAGTTCAAGACTCAGTAGACAATGCAATTCATGGAAATTCTCCAATTTTTATATACTATCTTCTCTTAGCTTTAATTTATAGTGTACTTGGAAGTCTTTGTGTATTTTCATTGGCATTTTAATAAATACAATTTGATTGGAAGGGTTTGGTGTTTTATTTTGATGAAAGAAGTTACTTCTTTATGTCATGAAGATCTCCATGCCACATTATACTGTTAGAAATGTTAAAGCAGGGGCGCCTGGGTGGCTCAGTGGGTTAAGCTGCTGCCTTTGGCTCAGGTCATGATCTCAGGGTCTTGGGATCGAGTCCCGCGTCGGGCTCTCTGCTCAGCAGGGAGCCTGCTTCCCTCTCTCTCTCTCTCTCTGCCTGCCTCTCCGTCTGCTTGTGATCTCTCTCTCTGTCAAATAAATAAATAAAATCTTAAAAAAAAAAAAAAAGAAATGTTAAAGCACCACATAGTTTACTGATAACTTTATGGTAACCTTTCTCTGGCTGGTAAAGTTTATTTCAGTGTTATTTTATACTTAGCATCTATGAAAAAAGTAGTTTTCCTACATTTACAGGATATGAGAACCAGCATCAGACATACTCAGAAGAGAACATTGAGATAATTTCATTTTCTGAGATATTTGGTGATGTTTTATATGCCAGCTCTCTGTCAAATAATTGACAGTATTTTGGTAAGGAAGAAGACTTTAAAAAATCTGTTTCAGTGTGTGAGAAAGTTAACGTGGCTTTGTAAAAGGCAGTGACATTTAGTATCCAGTTGTACTGTATTTGTTTTCGCTTTTATATCTACATTATGGGAAATGAATGCTGCATAAGAAACATATAAAAACTTTGTACACTCTCTTTCTTCCATTGCATTTTTTCTCTATCTTGTCTTTCCTTTACAACCCTCTTTCCTTTCCCTTTTTGCACTATATTCTTTTATCCTGTCTTACTTTTCCTTTCTTTTCAATCTGGTTGCTTTGGATTAGCGACCTTTAAGCTCTTATAGTTTAGACTTTTAGCTTTCAGACTTTTAGACCTTTAGGTCTTATAGTTTTTTGAACAACTTCAATGGTTTTACCTAGTTTTTATATGGATGAGAAAGTGCTACAATTTTTAAAATTCTATCACTTGAAAATTTTTAATCTTTTCATCATTTCTCTGTATAGAAAGATTTTTTACTAATGAATAATCCCACGCATCATAAACTTTCTATGGTGGCGACTAATGAGTGTCTACAAGAGTCTGTTCTCTCACTTAAAACAATTATTGCTGGAGGCAAGACTGAAGTACTCTGGCGTAATAAAAAGCACACAGACATAGGATCTAAAATAAGATTTTATTTTAAAACTTCTTTTTTTAGTAATATTTTAATTTTACATACACTTAATTTTATACTTTTGGGTGTTCAGTTCTATGAGTTGTGAGACATGTGTAGAGTCATATAATTACCACAGCCACAGTCAAGATATGTAACATTTTCATCATCTGAAAAAAGTTTCTCATGCTACCCATTTGTAATCAACCCCTCTCCTGTCCCAACTTCTGGCAACCACTTCTGTGTTCTCTATTCCTATAGTTCTGGCTTTCCTATGATGCCATTTATTTGGAATGGCTTGGTATTAGCTTCTTGAATATGGCTTTTTAAACTTAGCATGATACATTTGAGATACATTTCTGTTGTGTATCAGTAGCTCTTTTTTTTTATTTTTTAGAGATTTATTTATTTATTTATCTATTTGACAGAGAGAGAGAGAGAGAGAGAGCACAAGCAGGCAGAGAGGCAGGAAGGGGGGGGGGGAGGCAGGCTCCCCACTAAGCAGAGAGCCGGGTGTGGGGCTCAATCCGAAAACCCTGAGACCATGACCCAAGCCGAAAACAGAGGCTTAACCCACTGAGCCACCCAGGCACCCCTAGCCCTTTTAAAAAATTACTGAGTAATATTTCTTTTTATGTATGTATCAGAATTTATCACACACCAGTTAAAAGATATTTGGATTATTTCTAGTTTTTGGCAATTATAAGTTAATGCTATAAACATCCAGGTACACATTTTGAATGAACATTAATTTTTATTTGTCTTGAGTAAATATGTAGGAATGGGATTGCTGATTCATAGAGTGAGTGTATATTTAGCTTTATAAAAAATTGTAAACTGCTTTCCCAAGTGACAGTACCATTTCGTGTTCCCATCAGTCATGTATGAAAGTTTTAGTTGGTTTGCATCCTTATCAGCATTTAAGATTGTTAATGGCTTTAAATTTAATTATGCTATTTTAATTGTTGTCTAGTGATACTCACTGTAGTTTTAAATAATTACTCATTATTCATAATGAATAAAGATGAAAAGCATCTATTTAGGTGCTTATTTCTCATTTGCATATCTATTTTGTTAAAGTGTCCATTGATTTTTTTAATGAGCTATTAATTTGCTTATTGCTGAGTTTTAGAGTTCTTTATTCTAGATACAAGTTCTTTGTCGTTAATGTGATTTGTAAATATTTTCTCCAAGTCTGTGGCTTCTATTTTTTTTTTCCAAGTCTGTGCTTCTAATTTCATTTTCTTTCTTTCTTTTTTTTATTTCACTTATTTATTTGACAGAGAAGGAGATCACAAGTAGGCAAAGAGGCAGGCAGAGAGAGAGGGGGAAGCAGGCTCCCTGCTGAGCAGAGAGCCTGATGCGGGGCTCAATCCCGGGACCCTGAGATCATGACTTGAGCCGAAGACAGAGGCTATACCCACGGAGCCACCCTAATTCATTTTCTTTTTTTTTTTTTTTTAAAGATTTTATTTATTTATTTGAGAGACTGAGAATGAGAGCACGAGAAGGGGGAGGGTCAGAGGGAGAAGCAGACTCCCTGCCGAGCAGGGAGCCTGATGCGGGACTCGATCCTGGTACTCCAGGATCATGACCTGAGCCGAATGCAGTCGCTCAACCAACTAAGCCACCCAGGCGTCCCCTAATTTTATTTTCTTAACAGTGTCTTTCAAAGGCCAAAATATTTTAAACTCAATGAAATCCAGTTCATCAACGGAAATTTTTTTTTTTTTTTTTTTTTTTATGGCTTGTGCTTTTGATGTCACGTCTAAGAAATCTTTGCTTAACTTAAGGTCACAAAGATTTTTTTCCTGTATTTTGAAATTTGTATACTTTTATAATTTATATTTAGGCCTAACTTGAGCTAGTTTTTAAGTGTAAGTTATGTGCTGAGGTTCTTTTTTTTTTTTTTTGGCATATGGATGTCCAATTGTTCCAGTACCATTGTTGGAACTGCAGTTTTTGCTACATTAAATTTCCATTATACCTTTGTAAAAAGTTATCGTCTATATTTTCGTTGGTCTACTTATGAGCTCTCTATTCTCTTCCATTGATAGATACATCTATTTTTTCATCAATACCACACAATTTTCATTACTGTAGCTTTGCATTATTAGATCTTGAAATCAGTTAGTATGAATCCCTAATTTTTTTTTTCCAAAATTGTTTGACTATTATAGTTCCTTTGTGTTTCCATATACATTTTAGAATCAGTTTTTTATATTTATACAAAATGCTTCTGGAATTTTTGGGGGGATTACTTTAAATTTGCAAATAACTTTTGGGGGAATTAGCAATTTAGCAATATTGATCCTTATAATCTATGGACATAGAATATCTCTCCATTTATTTGGGTCTTTTTTTATTTCTTTGACCAGTATTTAATGTTTTTCAGCATACTGATCCTGCACATATCTCCTTAGGTTTGTATTTACTTCCTTTATTTTTTGGTGTTATTTTTTTTTGTTTTTGTTTTTTTTAAAGATTTTATTTATTTATTTGTCAGAGACAGAGGGAGAGAGAGTGAGCGAGCACAGGCAGACAGAGAGGCAGGCAGAGGCAGAGGGAGAAGCAGGCTCCCTGCTGAGCAAGGAGCCCGATGTGGGACTCGATCCCAGGACGCTGGGATCATGACCTGAGCCGAAGGCAGCCGCTTAACCAACTGAGCCACCCAGGCGTCCCTTTTTGGTGTTATTTTAAATGGTACTTTTTTCTCTTCAATTTTGATTTATAATTGTCTGTTGTTCATATATAGAAATATAATTACTTTTTATATATTGACCTTTTACCTTATTACCTTGCTACATTCATTTATTAATTTAGAAACTTTTTTAAACTTTCCTTTGGGTTTTCTACATAGATAGTGATGTGGGAAACACAGACAGAAGGAAAATTATTAAATTTCCTTACTGCCTACAGCCCATTGACAAGTCCTTGAAACAGGCAGAGTGACATTCCTCTAAGGACTCAACTGCCTCCATGTTAATACTTAAAGGACAAAAGGCAATCTTAGCCCAGCCCCCAGGGTCCTATAAATCTGCTTTAACATATAAAAATTCCTTTAGAAATTTCCTTTATCTCTAAACCCCCCAAGATACCTGTTGACAAACATCTCCCAGGCATATGGCCCGCTGATACACACCTGAAGGATTTCATGACTAAGGTATTACTAGACGGTAATAAATGACTTTTTCCTAACAATAACTAGTCCCCCTCAAGGTCCTGGAAACCTTGTTTCCAAAATTCCTTAGGACTTATGCTATCCTAACCCCCCTTCCAATTTGTAGGTATATGATCACCACCCCTTACGACCCCACTGCTAGTATTTTTACTCACAGGTCCTGTCCCCATGCTTTAATAAAATCACCTTTTTGCACTAAAGACATCTCAAGAATTCTTTCTTGGCTGTTGGCTTCGAACCCTAATGTCTTTCCTACATCATCTGGAAATAGAGACAGTTTTATTTGTTCCTTTCCAATCTGTAGGCTACTTATTCTTTTCTTTTTTTATTACACTAGCTAAGACTTCCAGTATGATACTGAGTAGGAGCGGTGGAAGCAGACACTCTGGCTTTATTATTGATCTTAGCAACAAAGTCTTCAGTATTTTATTAGCAAGTCTTAGGTAGGATGTAGGGTTTGGGGAGCTATTTTGGTAGATTTCATTATGGAAAAAGCATTCAATCTTTCATTTTATTTCTAGTTTGCTAAAGATTTGTATCATGAATAGCTATTGAATTTTGTAAATTATTTTTTTTTTGCATCTATTGAGATGACTAATCTAGTTTTTCTTCTGTTAATATTGTGCTATCTGAAACACCCTGGAATTCCTAGGAAAATACCCACTTGATCATGATTACTGTTGTTTTAACATGTTACAAATTCTATTTGTTAATGTTTTGTTGAAAAAAATTGTGATCATATTCATGAAGGATAGTTTTCCATAGTTTTTATTTCTTGTAATATTTGTGTCTGGTATTGGTATTAGAGTAATGTTGGTCTCATAAAATAAATTGAGAAGTGTTCCTTTCTATTCTAATTTTTTGAAGAGATTATGTAGAATTGGTATTATTTCTTCTTTCAGTGTTGGTTGAATCTTGTTAGGGCATGGGGTTTTTATTTTATCTGTTTCTTCTTAAGTGAATTTTGGTAATTCCTTCAAAGAATTATTCAGATTCATTTGAAGGATTATTCTATTTTATCCACTTTCATATTATAGGCATAGAGAAATAAGTAGCATTCTCTTATTACCTTTTTTTTTCTTTTTTTAAAGATTTTATTTATTTATTTGACAGAGACACTGAGAGAGGGAACCCAAGCAGGGGGGGTGGCAGCCAGAGGGAGAAACAGGCTTCCCGCTGAGCAGGGAACCCAATGTACGGTTCGTTCCAAGGACCCTGGGATCAGGACCTGAGCCAAAGGCAGATGCTTAACCAACTGAGCCACCCAGGTGTCCATTCTTACTACCTTTTCAAAGTCTACGTGGTCTGTAGTGATACTTCTTCTTTCTTTCGGATATTAGTAATGCGTGTCTTCTTTCTTTTTATCCTGATTAATCTAGTGAGAGTTCTATCAATTTTATTAATCTATTCAAATAATTGGCTTTTGGTTTCATTTATTTTTGCCATTTAAAAAATTTCAATGTCATTGATTTTGCTGTATTTTTATTTGCTTCCATCCTTCAACTTGCTTTGGTTTCAATTTGCTCTTCATTTTCTAGTTTCTTAAGGTGGAATCTTTCTCCTTTTTTAAAATTCTATTTAGTTAATGTGTAGTATATTATTAGTTTCAGGGGCAGAATTTAGTGATTCCTCAGTTGCATGTAACAGCAAGTGTCCTCCTTAATGCCCATCACCCAATTACCCCATTCTCCTACCCACCTCCCCTTCCATAACCCTCAGTTTGTTCTTTATAGTGAAGAGTTTCTTTTCAGGTGGAATCTTAAATGATTGATTTGAGACCTTTTTTCTTTTCTAGTACAACCTTTTAATCGTATCTATCTATCTCCCTAATCATTGATTTAGTTTCCTGCTACAGATTTTGATATATTACATTTTAATTTATTCAGTTTAAATGAGTTTCTAACTTTCTCACAACTTTCTGTTTGGCCCATGTGATATTTAGAAGCAAGTTATTTAATTTTCACTCAATTAGATATCTTCCATTTATCTTTCTATTATTGACTTATAATTTAATTCTGTTAGGGTCAAGAAATAATTTGTATAATATAAGTTCTTGTAAGTATGTTAAGGTTTGTTTTATGGTCAAATATATGGTTTGTCTTGGTGAAAGTTCATGTAGACTTGAAACAAATGTGTACACCACTTTCGTTGGGTAGAGTATTCTATAGTCTATAAAGATCTATAAATGTCCACTAGGTCAAGTTTGTTCATAGTGTTTCTCAAATCTTTATCCTTGTGGTTTGGCTGTCTTCTTGTTCTGTCAATTACTAAAAGAAGATTCTTTAAATATCTAGGTATAATTTTGGATTTATTTATTTCCCTTTAAGCATATTTGTGTTTGATCCATAGATTTCAAAATTCTACTATGAGGTGAACACAAATTTAGGATTCTTATATATTTTTGGAGAGCTAATCTTTTATAATTATGTAATGGCCCTCTTTATCCATACTTATCTTATTTACTATGAAATATCCTTTGTCCCTTATTAATATAATTACTACAGTTTACTGTTGATTAATAATTACATGGTATATTTTTTCTCTCATCTACTTTTAACATATATATACAATTGTAGTTAAAGTGAATTTCTTGTAGACAGCATATAGTTGGGCCTCATTTTTTAAAGTCCAATATGAAATTCTTTGTCCTTTAATTAATGTGCTTAGATTATTTTTATTTTATACAAATATTAATCTGCTTGTGGTTCAATCTAATTTTTTTTCTATTTCTCATTTTCTGTCTTCTTTCAGATTGTTTGATTTTTAAAAATATTCCATTTCATATTATTGGTTTATTGGATAGATATTGTGCATGTGTACATGTGCACATGCTGTAGGGATTACAATATACTAATGTAACCTTTCATAATGTACTTAGAGTTAATAATTTGCCACCTCTTAGAAATCTTTTCTTTATCCTCTTTTATGTTATAGTTGTCATGTTTTAAACATAAATAACTGAAAACCCACATCAGAAAATGTCATAATTTTTGCTTTCATCAATGACGATACATTATTTGAGGAACTTAGAAGAAAATAATTTTAAAAATTATCTAAATACATACCCACTTTTGTTGTTGTTCTTTTATTCCTGAAGTTCCACTATTTCCATGGTATCATTTTCTTTCAGCCAGAAGAACTCCTTTTACCATTTATTTTAGAGCAAATCTGTGGGCAACAAAGTCTCTTAGTTTTCCTTCATTTGAGAGTATATTTATTTTGTTATCATTCCTGAAGGATGTTTTCACTGGACATAGAATTGTGGGTTGATAGTACTTTTCTTTCAGTACTTTTAAAGATACTGTTTCACTGTTTCACCGTTTTTTGGCTTTCCCGGTTTCTGATGAGAAATCTGCAGTCATTCAAATTGCTGCTCTTCCATATGCAGTGTCACTTTTACGGCTCCTTTCAAAGTTTTTCTTAATTTTTGGTCTTTAGCAATTTTATTGTAATGTGTTTGGTTTTGATTTTCTTTGAGTTTATCTGAGTATTGTTTGTTGAGCTACTTAAATACGTAGATTTAGGCCTTTCTTCAGACTTGGGAAATTTTCAGTGTAATTGCTTTAGATTTTTTTTCTTTACTAATTTTTTATCATCTTCCCCTGTGGTGACAATGATATGAATATTAGATCACTTAATATTATCTCACAAGTCCCTAAGGCTCTGTTAATTTATTTTTTCTTTCTTCTCTCTGTTATTCAGGTTGGATAATTTCCCTTAATCTATTGTCTGTGCTCTTCCCAGTTTCATCTCCTTTCTGCTTTTGAGCCCAAACACTGATTTTTTTATTCCCAACATTGTATTATTTTATTCTAAAATTTTTATTTCATTTGTTTTTATAATTTCTATATCTGTGCTGAAAATTTCTTTTTCTATTCATCCCAAGTGTTTTCACCTTTGCTTCAGAGCATAGTTGTAAGATTGTTTTTCTGATAGTTTCGATATCTGAGTCATCTAAGGGTTGTCCTCTCTTGATTGCTTTTCCTTTCAATAATTAGGCACATTTTCCTGGATTTTGGTATTTTGAGTAATTTTGTATTGCATCCTGGACATTTTGAGTGGAATGACATGAACACCGAGTTCTGTTAAAATTCTCTGAAGAAAGTTGATTGTTTTATTTTAAAAGACAGTTAGGGTTTCTCTGATTGTAAGATGTCTAGAGCAGACGAAATTGTCCTTAGTCTTTCTAGTAAGTACAGCTAAAAATCCTGGACAAAATATGTAAAGCAAACATAGAAGACTTCGGAAGGCAGAGAGAAGGCAGAAAAACTGGGGACATGGGACATGTGGAAAATCTGGCAAAGTACCTCTTTGTTGATTTTGTTATTGATGATGATTTATATGCCCCAGACTGGATGTTAAAGAGTAACCCAGAAACATTAATGGGCATAGACCAAAAAAGCCCCAAGGAAAGTTGCCTCTCTCTAGCTAAAGGAACTGAAAAATGGCAGATTAGCAAGAAAGAACTCTTTTACATGCTAACCACCCTAGTGCAACCATGACAACCCAGAATAAAAAGTGGGTACATCTTCTTCAGCAAAGACTGAGTAAAGACGCCCGACTTGCCCTTCATCCAGCTGTGAGGACACCCCTCCCTCACCCTCTGCTATGAAGTGCAGTAGAGGATACCTAGGGAGCCTGAACTTCCATCCCCATCTGGGAGTAGTGAGAAAGTTCCCCTTCTCACCCACCAGCATGGTGTCAGAAAAGGTCTGCTAAATCAGAGGGTTTAGATAAGAGTCTCATAACAATACTCAAAATGTCCAGAATACTATCAAAATCACTCATCATTCTAGGAATCAGGAAGATCTTAACTTGAATAAGAAGAGACAATGCGGATACTTAGATGATACAGATGTTGGGATCATATGACAAGGAATTTATTATTTATTTATTTATTTATTTATTTATTTTTAATATTTTATTTATTTATTTGACCGAGAGATCACCACTAGGCAGAGAGGCAGGCAGAGAGAGAGAGGGAAGCAGGCTCCCCGCTGAGCAGAGAGCCCGATGCGGGGATCGATCCCAGGACCCTGAGATCATGACCTGAGCCAAAGGCAGAGGCTCAACCCACTGAACCACCCAGCTGTCCCTATTATTTATTTATTTAAAATGGCTTCCTTTTTTCTCTTTTAAGATTTATTTACTTTAGATAGAGCTAGCGAGAGCGAGCACGAGTGAACAAGGCGGGGAGGGGCAGAAGGAGAGCGAGAGAATCATCAGGCAGACTCCCTGCTGAGCCCAGAACCCACAGAGGCTCAGTCCTAGGGTTGGGGGGATCATGACCTGAGCCAAAATCAAGAGCCAGCTGCTTAACCATCTGAGCCACCCAGGTACCCCTCTGACAAGGAATTCAGAGCAGCCATCATAAAAAGCCTTTAACAAACAAATAAATTTGAAATAAATGAAAAAGTAGAAAGTCTCAGAGAAAATAGATAACAGAAATAAAAGCCTATTTTTCTGGTCCTCTAGCCAGAAAAAGAGGATTTCTCTTTGAGTTTTTGTTATCTGTGCCTACTGTGCAGTAGGCTACTTTCTGTTAAAGTCAGATGATAAAAAAGGGAAAAAATCAGAAAACTCACTGCATTACTGGTCATCATAAGTTTTAATTTCTTTTCCTAATCTGCCTGCTGTTATTTAATTTTCAGAGCTCTCAGGTAGTTGCTTTTTGTATCATTCAGAGTTGTAATTAGGTAATAGTAGATTTACTCTGTCTTGGCCAGCATGGTATTTTTGAATTCCTTGCATTTTGAAGTTAGGGTGGTTGCTGACCCACTCTGGGTTCAAAGTTGTGGAAGGTGGGTGACAGATTACCAGGAACAATTCTTATCAATGGGATTTGGATGTTAAAACTTTGACTGTTAAAGAATTGGGAAAATGCATGAAGAAGGAGAAACAAAACGAGGAAGAAATGGCTAGAAATACAACCCCTGGGGCACCTGGGTGGCTCAGTTGTTAAGCGTCTGCCTTGAGCTCAGGTCATGAACCCAGGAACCTGGGATCAAGCCCTGCACTGGGCTCCCTCTGCCACTCCCCCTGCTGGTATTCACTCTCTCACTGTCTTTTTCTCTCTGTGAAATAAATAAATAAAATCTTTAAAACAAAACAAAACAAAAACTAAAAAAAAAAAAACCCTGGTTACAACAAACTGCTTTAGTAAAAGTTTAATCACCGATGGGACCAGGGAAAAATTAAGATAGACAACATGAAGTTAAAGCAGGTATTTGGAAACAAAAGAAAAAAAAAACATGTCAACTTTGTATATTGCTGGGTTGCACAGTATTGCTAGCTAGAAGGAAGAAGAACTACTTCAGCACAGGTGAGCACCTGCCTAAAGGGTCTTGTTAAATTCGCTCTATTTACTGCAGCATGAATGAATTTAAAGTTCATAACACTGATAAGGAGTGGAAGAAGAATGTGTTAGAGCAGAGTGCTGAGTTTGCTCCATCTGTTAAGATGGTGAAAGCAAAGATGATTGACTTGAATCCCAACAGGGAAATACAAGGCTGTATGCTGTGTTTAAATTGCATAGCCTTGGAGTGATGGAATTATAGCACACTGGTGGTGCACAATGGACTTAATTTAGTACCTGATACAGGGTAGTAGGAAACCTCAGGAGGCTAAAGGTGAGTCTTTAGGGGTATGGTAAAGTTGTGGTGTTATACACTAGACTTATGGCAAAAACCATTGTTTGGAAAGTGAGAGAGTAAACAACAATCACAACAAAACTAATGAAAAAAAAAAAAAACACCCCAAATGTAAAAGCTTGCAGTGGATTTCTCTATACCCAAGTGCACAAGTGGAATCATTGTGTTTGTGAATAGGGGCTTTGCTGTTGCTGGCAATTCCCCTTTTTGCTTGATTTTAATTGGTCATGTTAATTGGGAATTTTTAGATTTGCCTAAACCCTCCTTCATCTCTGGCCTGTGGAAAAAAGTGGGTGACTCCTGGAAGCTAACTGCTGTTTATTGTGCTTAAATCAAGTAGTTCTACTGGTAAGTTCCAGCATGTTAGACATGAGGAAAGCTGTTCAGGAAATCCAAGAGGCTAAGATGACTGGGATACTGTGGTTGTCTTGGTGAATTCTTTCTTCTCCCTCGCAGTCTTAGATGCAAGTCAGGCAAAGTCACTCTTTCATGAGAGTGACTGATATATATTCACCATCCTTTCCTAAGGGTAGCTGAATTCGTCTATATATTTTGACAACCTGGCAAGGTGAGGTTTAGATTCAGTCACAGTCAAATGCAAGTTAATAGCTGCATTAATGATAGCATGAAAGCCTCCCTCTCAGAGGAGGAAGCCCAGAGAGAAATATTTGAGAATAACACTGGTACATTGTCTAGTAGAAGATGGCTAATCTGTTTGGCTAAAATACAAGGTTGAATTCAATTAGCTAAACATTTGAGAATGACTTGGGTTGAAGGCTACAAGAGATAGCTCACACAAGGCAGGGGTTATACTGATATATTTGCGAGGCCCTGCTAATAAGAAAGAGACACAGTACTTTGTGGGGCATTTGACTGTGGGGAATACCATACACTGTTCCTGGGCATCTTGCTAACCCTAATATATTGAGTGGCAAGGAAAAAAAATGAATTTGAATGAGATCTAAAACAAACAAACAAACAAACAAAAAATCAGGCTTTGAGAAATTTGCAGAGGGCTTTAGCCCCAAACAGTACCATTTGGGTTGGCCTAATGCACAAATTGTTTTGGAGACTTTTACTGTCTAGACACATGCACACTGGAGTCTCTTGCAGAAGTCTTTAACACTATCCTCTCCTCCCCAAACAGCAACTTCTGGAACATTGGATTCATAGTTACGTGATGCCAAGAAGAGATACAACCTTTTTGAGAAACAATTACTGGCTTCTCACTGGGATTTAGTGGAGGTTGCTTCCACTAGTCAGGGATTCAAATGATTCTCAGATCCCAAACACCATTCTGTCTTGGCAACACCATTCTCAGATTGACTTCCCATAAGGAAGGAGCATCTCAGAGGAGCTCAGTGTTAAAGTGGAAATGGTATATGGATATAGAAGTACCCTATCATGTACTCATCCTTATACCATATAGTCCCCACTGGCCGTGGCCCTGGGGATTATAGTGTATCCATAACCATATTGCTGTCCTGCCCTTAGAACTAACAAAAGGAGCTTCCAAAAGTGGCAGCTCTTAGTGCTGAATGGTTTGAATTATAGGTTTCTCTCCTTGTTTTTTTCTGTCTTGCTTTTTTTTTTAAGATTTTATTTAAATTCAAGTTGGTTAATATATAGTATATTATTAGTTTCAGAAGTAGAATTTAGTAATTCATCCCTTGCATGTAATACCCAGTGCTTATTACATCAAGTACCCTTCTTTTTTTTTATTTTTTATAAACATATAATATATTTTTATCCCCAGGGGTACAGGTCTGTGAATCGCCAGGTTCACACACTTCACAGCACTCATCTCAGCACATACCCTCCCCAATGTCCATAACCCCACATCCCTCTCCCAAGCCCCCTCCCCCCCAGCAACCCTCAGTTTGTTTTGTAAGACTACAAGTCACTTACAGTTTGTCTCCCTCCCAATCCCATCTTGTTTCATTTATTCTTCTCCTACCCCCTTAACCCCCCATGTTGCATCTCCACTTCCTCATATCAGGGAGATCATATGATAGTTGTCTTTCTCCGATTGACTTACTTCACTAAGCATGATACCCTCTAGTTCCATCCACGTCGTCGCAAATGGCAAGATTTCATTTCTTTTGATGGCTGCATAGTATTCCACTGTGTATATATACCACATCTTCTTTATCCATTCATCTGTTGATGGACATCTAGGTTCTTTCCATAGTTTGGCTATTGTGAACATTGCTGCTATAAACATTCGGGTGCACGTGCCCCTTCGGATCACTACGTTTGTATCTTTAGGGTAAATACCCAGTAGTGCAATTGCTGGGTCATAGGGTAGTTCTATTTTCAACATTTTGAGGAACCTCCATGCTGTTTTCCAGAGTGGTTGTACCAGCTTGCATTCCCACCAACAGTGTAGGAGGGGTCCCCTTTCTCCACATCCTTGCCAGCATCTGTCATTTCCTGACTTGTTAATTTTAGCCATTCTGACTGGTGTGAGGTGATATCTCATTGTGGTTTTGATTTGTATTTCCCTGATGCCGAGTGATATGGAGCACTTTTTCATGTGTCTGTTGGCCATCTGGATGTCTTCTTTGCAGAAATGTCTGTTCATGTCTTCTGCCCATTTCTTGATTGGATTATTTGTTCTTTGGGTGTTGATCAAGTACCCTTCTTAATGCCCATTACCTAATTACCTCATCCACCCACCCACCTCCCCTCCAGCATCTCTTATGGTTTGCCTCTCTCTCTTTTTACCTCATTTTATTTTTCCTTCCTTCCCTTATGTTCATCAGTTTTGTTTCTTAAACTCCACATATGAGTGAAATCATACAGTATTTGTCTTTCTCTGATTGATTTATTTCTCTTAACATAATACCCTCTAGTTCCAACCATGTCATTGCAAATGGCAAGATTTCATTCTTTTTGATGGCTGAGTAATATTCCATTGTATATATCTGTCTGTCTGTCTCTCTATCTATCCACCACATATTCTTTACCAATTCATCAGTTGGTGGACATCTGGGCATATTTTGGCTATTGTGGACATTGCTGCTATAAGGCTTCTCTTCTTGTTAAAGCAAAGTGAATTTCCTGGTTTACTGATAAAAGTTACCAAATTGAGAATGAAGTACAATCTAGAAGTTTGCCCCATTTAATCACTGGCTCATAAAACCTTGGTTAAAGACGCAAAGGTAAGTTTTAATAATGGGTCAAAATTGAGGGTGATGTATGCCTAGTACTGCAAGAACTTGACCTTGCCAAGCTCAATGCTTTATGGAGAATTCAATTATAGAAATAACTGTAGGAATTCCATTGGTGAATTGAAGTGGACAGTGGAGATGCCAACCAGAAAGGCCCAGCTGATGGCTCAGAAGGGGACCAAAATGTAGAGGTTGTCCTTGTCCAGCCCCTGAAATAACTGCCTAGTTACTCGAACTGGGCAGCATGAAGATGCTCATGTTATGAAATATTGGGTAGAAAAATGACAAACTCCTTTGCTTCCTGCTGAAGCTTCTAATAAGGTAAAAGATTGTATAAATGTCAATAAGAAAAGAACCGCCTGAAGATGGGTTAGTCTCTGAAGAGCCAGCATTTAGCCGGCAAGTGAATATATGGGCATCTCAGTAGTAGTCCCAGCTGGTTTTAAATGGGTCCTGCTTGGAGTAGACATGTAATCTACTTTGGCCGGTGCTCACCCAGTGACCTAAACAGTGGCTGAGAATACCATTTATGGGTACGGAGTGCCAGGTTATACATTAATTGGTTCCCTGGATTTCACTGGATCAAGGCATGCATTTAGCGAGTGGCAACGTACAGAAATGGACTATAGAGATTAATAATGAATGGACGTATCATTGACTATACACAAAGTAAAAGTTTGTTTGAGATCTGGGATGAGCAATTAAAACACCTATTAGTAATCTGAGGGATGGTATGACAGAAAAAGACTCCTGACTAACTTTGATGAATGTATCTTTCATATGACTACATGGGTAGTGAAGGGGAGATACTTTCGGACAGGTTTCTGGAATGCGGAATTGGGACAAAAGGAGTGGGTCTCAATGCAGTCACAACAATCCTGCATTCTTCCTATCTCACAAAATTTTTCTTTGTTTTTCTGTATCCAGGTTTGCTGTCTGGGACTGCCCTTGTATGTCTGGAAGAAAGAGATAGTATTCAGAACACTATTTTAATTTCTCTGAATTTGACTCAGTGCTGTCTCACTGGTTAGTGATAGAAATTCTCTCATCATTCTTAACCTTTCTTAGCCTAGTCCTGTTTTCCTGGACAAACTCTGGCAAGGCTGTGCCTACTGCCTGTGCTGTGGTTGGGCACAGCCTCCTACCCAGGAAGGCTGAAACAAGGTAATAAATGGAAACTGTGGGAAAGGAGTATGTAAGTGGGTAATGATGATAGGAAAGGGCATCATCACTTTTTGAGAGAACACGTTAGAACCAGAGAATCCGGAAGTGGTGTTGAATCATAGGCAATGCTAGGCACGGCCCCCAGATTTGTTTTCTCCTGAAAAAGAGAACTAGATTAAAGGCCATACTACAAGTGTGGAGGCCGAGAAAAATCAAGGCCATCCCACCTCAGGTTTAGCCTTAGCGTAAGTATAGCCATCTTAGCTCTGGCAGCCATCTCAGACCCCTGTGCCCAAGGGCTGAACTTTGCCCCACCCTGCTTTAGTAAGCCCCACCCTGCTTTAGTAACAGGAACCCATAAATACCCCTGCCTTAACTAAGCTCGGGGTCCAAGTCCCTACTCAGCTGTGTCGGTATACTTGGGCCCAAGCTTAAGCTTGTCAAATAAACCCTTGTGTGATTGCATCAGTGCTTGGCTCCTTGCTGGTCTCTTGGACGCGAAAACTCGGGCATAACACAAGATTCACCCAAAGAATGTACTTGGGAAATTTAGAGAAAAGATATTAATCAGCATCTCATGATGACTCATTTGAATAAGAGCAGTTTGCAATTGCCATTATGGGTAATGGTACATCGGTTGTATTTATTGTACCCATTCTTTTGCAGTTTCTAGAGAAGACCTATCATTGAATGGGTGCATACTTTGCAGATTTGGCATCTGTAGCTTAATCAGTGCCTTGGTGAGCTGAGTTGATAGTGTGTTAAGGCAATTGGGCATGATAGGAGATAATTTGAGGCATCACTGCCTTCCTTGTGTGTCAGGGTCTCCTTTGCTCTTTTGACAATACCAGGTGTGAACAGAAATAGAGTGCTATACAAGTTTGTTTTGATGGAATCAGGATGATGCCCCAAAAGGTGAATATTGGCTTGATAAGATTATCATATATCACTGATAGTTCATTCCTGGAACTTCAAGAAGAAAAATTGCACACAGTGGCGACATTTGTTGTGTCTTAAATAATATTGGCCAAGATGTACTAAGAGGGACTTGTGGGTTTCGAGAGGTGGACTTGGCATGTGAAGACAAGTGGAGATAGCTCTTGTGGAGGCTTATCATCAGGATAGGAAAGACCTGTTAATTCAGATGAGGATAAGTAGTGGGACCACTGCAGTCTTGACAGTTGATCTGAAAAGATGATGAAGCAATATGAGAATGGGCTTATTTATTACTAAATTAATGGAGGATCAGGCTTGCTAACATCTCTGTGGGAAGGCATGAACCTTGACACATTGCTTGCAGTAGCATCTGTTATACTTAAAAGGGCAGTGGCCAGGAGTAATGGAAGCTCATTGGAAGAGTCTATTAGTGGGAAAACTATGGCCAGCCTGAACTGGCAAGATGTCACTAGGAAGTGTGATCTTTATTTTGGTTCTATCAAACCCACAGTGCCACCAATTTCAAAAGGTATTTATATTCCCCATAATTGGCTGGGTTTTGACAAATTAAAGATCATTGCTTACCATACAGAATAGCCTAAATCTTCTGAATCAGAATCTGCATTTTAGGAGACACTTGCCCCCCCCCACCCATGAATCACAAGTACATCAAAATTTGAGAAACACTGAAATAGGTTTTCTCTATCCTACTCATATTGTAGGATTTCCTCTATTTCTTTCAGTAGATTTGGAGGAGTCATTAGGAACCTTACCCAGTTTTTATATTTTCCAAATATATTATCCTGCGTAAGAGAGATTTTTCAAATGCCATATACTTACCTAGAACTGCTAAGCTACATTTTTGTTGCTCCATTCATTTGTACCCAAACATTTCTAACAGTATGTGGTAGGGTGTTTGTCTTAGTAGATATAATTGGAGTTACATCTAAATCCCTATTCTGGCATCTTTGACCTTACCTTCCCCAATCTCATTGGTATTTTACAACTTATATTAGAGTTTTCCTGCAAAACAGAACCAGTAATGTGTACACACACACACACACACACATTTTAAGGAATTGGCTCAAATCATTATGGAAGCTGAGAAGTCTACCAACTGCAGGCTGGGGAGCTGGGAAAGTCAGTGGTATAATTCCAGTCCAAGCCTAAAGTCTTGAGAATGAAGGGAGGTGATGGTGTAAATTCCAGTCCAAGGGCAGGAGAAGACCAATGTTTCAGCTTAAGCAGGCACACAGGAAGGAAAGGGGCAAGTTTCTTCTTCTCTGCTTTTTGTTCTGTTCAGGCTCTAGGTGGATTGCTGATACCTACCCACATGGGGGAGGGTTATTTACTGTGTCCACTGATTGAAATGCTAATCTCATCCTGAAACACCACAGACACACCTGCAAACCACGATTAATCTGGGCACCCTGTGATGCAGTCAAGCTGACAAATAAAATGAACCATTACACACCTAAAGAAATTTTTTCTTTGTTTCTTGTCCTTACTATTTTAATACTCTGATTACAAGTCTAGGTGGTATGTGTATAACTGTAGAATTCTATAACTGGAAAGAACTTCAACGTTCTCAAGCATAATTGTTTGATTTTAGAAGAGAGAAACCTGTGGCCTAGAAGGATGAGGTGACTTTGTGGTCACTTTGGGTAGAATTTGGTATGGTGTCCATGATGACATTTGAAAAGAAATGAATATATTATGCCAGATAAAGTGGGCATTTAGTCTCCACCAGGTCGATAAAATAGATTAGTTTAGAAAGTGCACAAAGAGTTTATTTGAAGATGACCCTGTTCAAAGAATTTGTTTGAATGTGACCCTGCTTCTGTATATTATTCTTACTGACAAGAACAAAGATATTTGGGGGGCACCTGGGTGGTTCAGTGGGTTAAGCCTCTGCCTTCGGCTCAGGTCATGATCTCAGGGTCCTGGGATGGGGCCCCACATCGGGCTTTCTGCTCAGCGGTGAGCCTGCTTCCTCCTCTCTCTGCCTGCCTCTCTGCCTACCTGTGATCTCTACCTGTCAAATAAATAAATAAAATCTTAAAAAAAAAAAAAGATTTTGTTTCTTTATTTGACAGAGAGAGAGAGATCACAAGGAGGCATAGAGGCAGGCAGAGAGAGAGAGGGGGAAGCAGGGTCCCCGCTGAGCAGAGAGCCCGATGTGGGGCCCCATCCCAGGACTCTGAGATCATGACCTGAGCCGAAGGCAGAGGCTCAACCCCCTGAGCCACCCAGGCGCCCCGATAGCTTCATTTTTATACCCACCACAGTCATGTGGCTGTCAAAGATGGTCTTTTTTTTTTTTCCTTTGTATTTGCTTGGTGCCCATTCTTCAGTAGTTTAAAATCTAGTGAGAAGGCAAATCATGTAAATCTAATAGGCAGATTAGAAAAAAGGTGAACAGTCAAGCCAGCTTGCAAGAGCTCTTGGTGCAGTGCTACATGAAGTTTGTGGATATGGGCATAAAATCACAAGGGGAAAGATGACTGGCCTGGAATGCTATGGAGGAAAAATAAACATTTATGAAAAGGATGGGATTTTGAAGTTGGGCAGCATCTGGAGAGGCAGAGGCAGTGATAGAATTTCAAACTGATGAGGGAGCAGAAGGCAAGCTGAGGACAAGCATAAACTGACACCCCACAACCTCCCTGGCAACTCCCCCACCCCCACTCCTGGGCTGGTTATGTGGGACATTCCTCGGTATACTTAATACTTTGCTAAAGGGAAAAACAAACTTAGCTTGATAATTACAAGGCCTCCAGTATCTGGAGGGTCTTCTTTAACATATGAAAGTCCTTTTGCACACCTCCCTCTTTACCTCCCCTAACCCCATTGTATATAATCAGTTGCTCCTCAGTACCCCAGTGCAGCTTTCTGCTCATGGGACCTGTTCCCTTGCTTTAATAAATCCACCTTTTTACACCAAAGATGTCTTAAGAATTCCTTCTTGGCCTTCAGCTCCCGACCTCACCTACATTCAAAAACTACATCAAAACAAAGGGACTTAACATGAACAAAGCAAGCACAAGAAAGTTAGGGGACACAGAGTAGTAGAATGACTTAGGCAACAGATGTATGTAACCAGGAGTTCTTTTTTGACTGCGGATGATGCAATTACAAGTTTCTTTGGGGGCACCTGGGTGGCTCAGTGGGTTAAAGCCTCTGCCTTCAGCTCAGGTCATGATCTCAGGGTCCTGGGATGGAGCCCCACATCGGGCTCTCTGCTCAGCAGGGAGCCTGCTCCCCCCCCCTCTCTGCCTGCCTCTGCCTACTTGTGATCTCTGTCAAGTAAATAAATAAAATCTTAAAAAAAATAAAAGTTTCTTTGATTAATATTTCCGTGGTACACGAGATGGATGAGTGAGACAATTGCAGAAAAAGGGAATGATGGGGACCAAAAAAAAAAAAAAAAAAAATCACAAGCAGAATTGACATGGTAACAGGATAGGAAATTGGATCCTGAAGACACACAAAGAAAAAATTGGCAGACTTTAGTACTAATTAGATGTTATAAATTCACTAATGCATCATTGTCTACCTAGAAGCTAGGATTTTCTTAAAGATGAATATTTATGATGCATAACTTTATTTTTAAAAGATTTTATTTATTTATTTGACAAGACAGAGAGCAGAAGGGGGAGCAGCAAAAGGAGAGCAAGAAGCAGGCTCCCCGATGAGCAGGGATACTGATGTGGGGCTCCGACCCAGGACTCTGAACTCATGAACTGAGTGGAAGGCAGACTCTTAACTGACTGAGTGACCTAGGCACCCCTATCATGCATAAATTTAATAATTATTCTTTTCATGGTAAAAATATTAACCCACTTTTACCAAGCAATCTCTGAATGTATATGGGAAGTATAATACCTCGTCTCTTCAGTTCAGTTGCTTAGGCTTACACCTAACCATTTTTTAAAAAGTTTGTTAAGGTGTTTTTAGGCAGACTTTGAATAAGGACAAAATGATATCAGTTGTTTAGCTTTTACATGCTTCAAATTGCTCCTTTGAAAAATGGGAATAGTAGTATGTAGTAAATCAGAGAATTTTTGTGAGGATTAAATGAGTGAAAATGTGTTTAAGTGCCATATTTAGTATCTCAGTAAATGTTAGATCCCCTTTTCCTATTCTTTCTCCACCTTATATTTAACGCATCTGAAATACCTTGTTTTGAAATCATGGAAACTGTTGCTGTATACCAATATGACCATTTCTCTTCAAAATTATATTTTTATTTTATTTTGGGGCAGGGCAGAGGGAGAGAGAGAATCTCAAGCAGGTTCCACCTGCCCAACATGTTATCCTGATGCAGGGCTTGATTTCACAACCCTGAGATCATGACATGAGCTGCTATCAGGAGTCAGAGGCTTAACCAACTGAGACTCCCAGGTGTCCCTAAAACTGTATTTTTGAAATGATTTCATATCAACACAATCAGGCCATGAGCAGCCCTCCTTGAATCAACTCCAAAATACATTCCAGTTGAATGGAGATACATTCTTTTTTCTTTTTTCTTCTTTCCTTTTTTTTTTTTTTTTTAAGATTTATTTATTTGAGAGAGATAGCACGAATGAGTGCAGGGAGAGGCAGAGGGAGAGAGAGGCTTTGGCGGACTCCTCATTGAGCTCAGAGCCCCCGAAAGTTGTCTCTGCTCAGTCTCACCACCTGAGATCTCAACCTAGAGATCACGACCCTGAGATCTACCTGAGCCAAAACTAAGGGTCAGATGCTTAACCGACTGCGCCACCCAGGGGCCCCGAAGGGAGATACAGTCTTACGCACCATTGACTATGTCTTTATTCAATATGTTATTCCTTTGCCTTCAGTGATACTCTTGGGATTATCATTCCACCTCTTGGGCCAAGCCCTTTCCAACTCTTTTACATACTCATTCTCTTCTATCTGCCCCCTGTAGCTGGATAATCATAGCTCATTCCTATGCATTGTTCTCTCCTTCCTGTTTTTCTCCACTAAGCTATTTCATCTTTGTCACCATTTGTGACTTCCAAATAAATACCATGCCCAAATCTCTCCAGTGCGTTTTAGATACAGATAGCTAGGTCCCTGTCTAGATGATAACTCTATCTGGGTGCCTCAAAGGCACCTTAAGTCTACACATCTGAAACAAAACAGCTTTGCAGACCCAAATTGCTCTGCTTCTAGTGTTTGCTGTCTTTTTTAAAAAAATTCATTCATTCATTCATTAAATTTTTAAAGATTTTGTTTTTTATCTATTTGGCAGACAGAGATCACAAGTAGGCAGAGAGGCAGGCAGAGAGAGAGAGAGAGGAGGAAGCAGGCTCCCTGTTGAGCAGAGAACCCGACTCGGGCCTCGATCCCAGCACCCTGAGACCAGGACCCGAGCCGAGGGCAGAGGCCTTAGCCCACTGAGCCATCCAGTAGCCCCACTCCTGTCTTTTTCAAATTAATCTCCAACTCCTGTAAATTTTATCTCCTAAATGTTTTATCCCCTAAATTTTATCCCCTAAATAAATCGACTTTATTTCCTTAATCTCTACTGCAAGCATCCCACACTTAATGATCTTCTCGAATAGACTTTGGCTCCCCCAATTTTCTTTCTTTTTAAAATTTATTTTTCATTTTATAGATTGAATAAACATATTTCAAAAAGTCAGGTAGTAGCTTAAAACAGTAAGTAAATAAACAGATACATAAAAAGTTCTCCCTGCTCCATCTTCTGTTCCCCATTCCACAGAGTCACTTTCAGTTCTGTTTTTTCTTTTGGTAGTTACCCCATAATTCTAAATAATGTGCTTATGTTGCCTTTTCTTGATCTTTAAAGATTTTATTTATTTATCTGACAGAAAGAACACAAGCAGGCAGAGCAGCAGGCAGAGACAGAGGGAGAAGCAGGCTCCCCGCTGAGCAGGGAGCCCAATTCGGGGCTCGATCTCAGGACCCTGGGATCATGACCTGAACTGAAGGCAGATGTTTAACCGACTGAGCCACCCAGGTGCCCCTACCTTTTCTTGATCTTTAAAAAAAAATTGTGTATTTTATTCTTTCTAAGGAAAATGAAGATTTTTCTATCTTATACCCTCATCTTATCCCACCCTTACTCAATATCATTTATCCATTTTTAATTAAATTAGCATCTATTATTATTTTATTAAGAATATGGATTTTAATGTATAAAATATTTAATTTCTTTTAAAAAAAAGGTTTTATTTCTTTATTTGAGAGAAAGAGAAGAGTGGGGGGAGGGACATAGGGAGACAGAGAGAGATCATCGTAAGCAGACTCCACAGAGCGCATAACCTGAGCTGAAATTAGGAGTTGGATGCTTAACCAACTGAGCCACCCAAGTGCCCCAAAATGTTTCTTTTCCTGTACAGTGTTTTGTTTTATTTGGAGTTTGTTATTGCCTCAGTTTTATATTGATTTACTCTTCTATACACTTACTAGTACTGCATTCCAACCTAACACAAGTGTCTATCCTCAACACACTCAAACATTCTGGATACAATATCTGTTCTTCCAATCCATAAGCATGAAATGTTTTTCCATTTTCTTCAATTTCTTTCCTATGTGTCTCAAGAGTTTTTGGTGCAGTTGTAAATGGGATCCATTCCTCGATTTCTCTTTCAGCTGCTTCATTATTAGTGTATAGAAATGCAACAGGTTGATTTTGTATCCTGCGACTTTGCTGAATTCCTGTGTCAGTTCTAGGAATTTTTTGGTGGAATCTTTTCAGGTTTTCTTTTTGAATATCATATGTCATCTAAGAAGAGTGAAAGGTTTACTGCTTCCTTGACAATTTGGATGCCTTTTATTTCTTTTTGTTTGATTGCTGAGGCTAGGACTTCCAGTGCTGTGTTGAACAACAGTGGTGAAAGTGGACATCCGTGTCATATTCCTGACTGTAGGGAATATTTCAATATCATTTATCCATTGAAATGTAGTTTTTCATTTACTTGTTTTTATTTATTTATTTAATTTATTTTTTTATCATTTAACCATTGAAATGTAGTTTTCCTCCCATTGAGGATGATATCATCAGCTATTATTACTTTAAATATTTTTTCTCTTCATTTCTCTCTTTCTTTTCTTTCTGATATTCCAGTTACATGTATATTACCTTTTGAAATTATCCCACACCTTAATTTGGGGCATTTCTATTGACATATATTCAAGCATGCTGACATATCCCATCACTAGTGAACTCTTCAAAGTGGTTCATTAACATTATAGTGAATATTTTCATAGTAATTTAAATTTGATTTTTTTATTAGAACTCCCATCTCTCTGCTTATTAACAGTCTGTTCTTACAAGTTGTCCACTTTTTTCATTAAAGCCTTTACATCCTAGTCATAGTGACTTTGAATTCCCTGTCTGATAATTTTAACACCCAGATTGTATGTTCTATGCTGTGTCTGATTCTGATGCTTGCTTTGTCTCTTCAGGCTTTTTTCCCCCTTATCTTGTAGTATGCCTTACCATTTTTTGGTTGAAAGCCAGATGTGATGTATTTAACAATAGAAAAAGAAATAAGTAGGTCTTGATATGAATTTTTATGCTAATTTGGCTGGGAGTTCATCTGTGTTTTATGTTTGGTGTATCTAAAAGTGCTGGAGGCTTCAGATTTCTGTGATGTCATTGGTTTTGTCGTCTTATTGAATTTGGGCTTTCATAAGTACTTATGAAGGTAAGAGAGAGAATCTGTGTCTTTTAACTCATTTAGATGTAATCTACTGATGTTCTATTGGAGCCCTCATAGTGTGGTGGTAAGATGTGGGAGAGGGAAGGTGTTCTATTTTCTTACGAAATTTCAGTCTTTCAGTAGGGCTGTGTCCCTGGGCAATGCACCTCATAAATATATCATAGTTTGTTTTTTTCTTTTTCCAGCTTAAGTGAAACAGGAAGGCTATTGGGGATTGAAGTGAGAGAAGTGGCCTTCCTTCAGGTAGGACAAGGTTATGATAAGGTCTTTTTCCCTGGAAAGTAGGACTTTGTTATGGAGAATCCTTTGGGCATATTTCACAATGGTTACTGTTTTCTCTATCCCTGACAGAGCACCAAGAGGATCTTTCTCAGGTTTTCACCCTGAAAACCTGGTGGGATTCCTGGAGGTAAAACTCATAATAGTGTGGAGGCCCACCTCACTCCCGGGAGTTTCTCATCCCTGTGCTAGTGCATCCTCAGCTTCCAGCAATTCCACTTTTACTAACTCCAAACTATTGTTGAGCTATTCCCACCAATTTATGACTCCAGTATTTCTTGCTCTAGACAAACAGTCCTCAGTTCTGACATGGATTTGCCTGTTTCTCCAGACTGGAGCTGGTAGTTTGCTTTATGACCTCAGTTCTTTGATGAATACAAGAAAAGCTGTTGATTTTCAGCTTGTTCAGCTTTCTTGTAAGGATGGGAGTTACAACTTCCAAGTTATGTCTGAGTTGAAACTGAAAGTAATTAATTGCTCTTTGGATCAGAGGCACAGCTATCTCTCTAAGGATTGCCTTTGTCTCTCCTGCATGAGAGCCCTGGTTTCTGGATCCCTAGCTCTCTCTTTTTGGTAAACCTGTTATTTTACCGGAGTGTCTCCAGTATCTTCCCAGTGCATGGGAGTGAAGTTCTTCAGACTTTGCATTTTAAAAAATGTCTTTACAATTATCATATGGTTTCACTCATATGTGGAATATAAGAAATAGCACAGAGGATCATAGGGGAGGGGAGGGAAAACTGAATGGGAAGAAATCAGAGAGGATGACAAACTGTGAGAGACTCCTATTAATCATAGGAAACAAACTGAGGGTTGTTGGAGGGAGAAGGGTGGAGAGATGGGGTAATTGGGTGATGGGATTAAGGAGGGTGGGTGATGTGATGAGCACTAGGGGTTACATACAACTAATGAATCATTGAATACTATTATCAAAAACTAATGATGTGCTATATGTTGGCTAATTGAACTTAAATAAATAAAAATATTTTTAAAAAAGTATTTTACCTTCATATTTGAGTCATAGTTGGGCTAGGTATAGAATTCAGGTTTGGGAAGAATTTTCGCTAAAAATTTTGATGGCCTAACCCTATTTTCTTCTAGTTTCCAATGTTGCTTTTGATGAGGGCTAACATCATTAGGTATGTGTGTGTGTTTAAAAAAAACTTGCACAATTTTTTTTTTCTAAAATCTCACCACTCTATACTTTGTTAGTGGCCTTTTAAATTCATTTTGTTGAGTCCTTAGTGGACTCTTTAATTTTAGGATTTTTTTTTTTTAAGTATGACTTTGAAAATTTTCCCCTTTCTGTCTTTTTCCCCTATTGGATTCCTTTTAATTGGATGTTTATTTTTCTGTTTGAGTCTATAATTTATTATCTTTAAAAAACCCTCTTTTATCTTATTCACCTACTTTCTGGGATACTTCTTCAATTTTGTATTTCGACTCTTCCATGAATTGTGTATTTGTGTGTTTACCATATTTTTAATTTTAAAGGACTTTATTTTTGGTTATCTGAGTACTCCTTTTGTTCTTCATGGATTGTCTCTTATTTCTGTGAAAGTATTAATTTCAGCTTTTCTTGAAGATTCCTTCTGTTTTCTGCATAATCTTTCCCCCTTCTGGGTTTTCTTGTGTGTATTTCTTATTTATTTTGTCTCTCTGGTCATGTTGGAGATTCCCTTCAAATGTCTGGAGATCCTGGCTGTCTACTCATGTCTAAGAATGAAGCTCAGAAAAGAGGGTAGAAGTTCTGTGAATATAGCTTATCTAGTGGTGGACTTCCCCATAGGGTGTTGGTCAGGGATGTTGCTGTCTGATTGGAGAGCTGCACATATCAGAATCTGTAGGTCTCCTTACTGGCGCTGTTCAATTTCTCTAGAGAGGTAACCTTGTGTTTTAAGCTAATTTGGAGAACAAGATCAAGAGGCTTCACGGCTCCTTTTAAAGGCCTTCTAATAAATCTCTTATTTGGTTTCATCTATCATGTCTGCCTCAGGAGTACTAGGTTCCTCTAACTTCTAAGCCTTTCAAGATTACTATATAGCAAATTAGGTTGATTCTTGTTAACTTCTGTCCATACTCCCCCATTCTGTGCTAGCATACAAACACACACACACACACACACACACACACACACACCATCACTTGAAGGCTCAGAGCTTTCTATATGCATTTCTTTTTTTTTTTTTTTTAAGATTTTATTTATTTATTTGACAGAGCACACACAAGTAGGGGGAGCAGTGGGCAGAGGGAGAGGGAGAAGCAGGCTCCCCTCTAAGCAGGGAGCCCTATGTGGGGCTCGATCCCAGGACCCTGAGATCATGACCTGAGCCAAAGGCAGATGCTTAACCAAACAAGCCACGCAGGGGCCTCATTTTTCTTAGTCTTTTAATGAAAGATTTCTATGTGACTATTAATATTTGTCTTCACACCCATTAGCATCCAAGCTGCCTTGTAAATTGTGTCCCATTTACTGTGATCATCTTTCTACATCTTGTTCTCTCTTGACTTCTCAATGAGAGTTTCTCTTTTTCCTCTTTTCTCCATGGCTTCAATTCTGTAGTGGTTTTGTCCCTTATACTGGCTTCTACTACAATGCTGATGTCACAAAATTGTCCCCCATCAAGTTTACTTATGGCATAAAATAGCTTTGCATATCATGTTTACTGGTTTAATAAACAAACATTTATAGAATTTTAAAAGTTGTTTAGTTCCTGAGCAAAAACCCTATTGTGTACACAGATGCAGGTATAGAAAATAATACCTAAGCTACCTACTAAAAGTTGTTTGGATCAAAAGCCCAGGCTTACCATTTGATATACAAGACCAAATACTCCTATTGCCCAGTTGCTATGACAAAGTTACATATGAAAAATGCCAACAAAACAACACAACACATCTGAGTGTCTTATTTGTTGGAGTCAGCAAATACTATAGACATTCAGAGCAGGAAGTCAAAGGGAATAGGAGGAAAAACCATAAACATTTACTGAATTCCTATCCCGTGACCCCTGTATTTTAGGTGGTTTGGGAATACATTGAAGGGAGAATTTCTAGACACTTGGGTTGGCCTTTAATGATGCATTGGATTTGTATGGAGGGAGAAAAAAATACATCCCATGCAAGATGAAGGTGGACCCCAAAATACAGTGCCAAAATGAAGCCTGTGTGACTTGGAAAGGTGAGGGCAAGACCTGTCTAGATTTGATGTGCATCCTAAGGAAAAGCAGGGAATGAGGTTGGATTGTATGGTGAGGCAAGAGACAAAAAAAGTAAAAGAACCTTAGTTTTCAGAAGAAGGAAAACAGCACATTGAATTTGAGAAGTCTCTCAATATAAGATACGACTTTGATGCATTTTTATGATGTTATATGTGGATACATTTACATAGCCCCTTCAGAACTGCAGTGTCTTATTTTTGGTTGATGGTTTATTTATTTGCTATTTGCTCTGCAAGTATCTCTTTTACTTGGGGAAGAAAAGAGAAATTGGAATGGTTTTTGTTCTATTTATATTGTAAGGAAAAGGATGGCAGGTGATTTATCCACTGCTCTGGCAACTATGGGAGAGATCCCTGGCCTTTCTACAACAGGAGAGGGTGGGTTGGTTACTTTGCAGGACTTCAGGTGATCTTCATTTCAAACATCTTTACTAGGCTCCACTGTACTAAGATATAACTTTGGAATTTCACAGTACCTGTCTCTAAGGATTTACCTAAATAGGAGAGATTTCTGGGGCATGCCTGGTAATGGAGTGCAGTGGGTCATTCTCCTAAGAAGCCTTAGCAGTGTTGGAGTATTGAGACTATGGTGGTCCTTCCAGTCATTTTTGGTAAATAACTTTCCATCAAGTTCTCAAGTTTCACCTGTCAGTGGAGAAAGATGCTGGAGAAAGATACCAGGCCTCTTAGCAGTCCGCAGAGATGGCGCTGGGACGCTGCAGACTGGTCAGCTGAGCAGATGGAGCTATGGCCCTGGATTTTGGTTTCGTGATGACTAAGCTAACCCGGTTAGTGGGCTGCTGGCTTTCTTTGTCCCTGCACACTTTCTGCTTGATGAGATGCTTAAGCACATGGAAGAGGCAACCGCTAGGAGGTACCCGAGCTTTGCGTCGACCGCGGGGCGAGCAGAAATGGCTAACTGTGGGTCCCTCAGCTCCGCGGGTACAGGCTGGTGGCGCTTATCCAAGGTCGGGGCTGCGATTAGCTTGTGTGTGGAGCGAGGAAGAGGTCTAAGAACAAACGGCCCTTTAATTGAAAGGGCGGAGGAGGTGAAGGCGCCTCCAAGCCATTATCGCGTCCGGAGGTCTGCGAGCTTGGGCACCAGCTGGACTGCACATCTGGATGCAGCGGCGCCTTTCACCGCAGGGCGGAGTCGAAGCGGACGATCTCGGTGTGCACGCACCTCCTCGTGCGCGCGCGTGCGGGTCCGTGAGCATCCGAGTGTGTGTATCTGTGTGCGCGTGCGCGCTCACGAGTGTCGGCTGGAGCCGCGGCTCCGGGATCGGGTAATGGGGGTGGGGGCCCAGGAAGGAATAAATCTCCGCTGGCCTCCTCGCGCCTCATTGCGGGTTAATAACTAACCAGTTATAGAGAGACGGGGGTGACGGTGGCAGGGTGACAGTCCCGGCAGGCCGGTTGCATGTGGAAGGCTCAGGTTATCAAGCCGGTCTCCGCCACACTCCAATATATACAACCATTGTGGGTGGGAGGTTATTTTTTATTGTTTGCCTCTATCTCCAGAGAACAAGGGCGGGAGGGAGAGGCGCGCGCTCCAGGCGAGCGTCGCGGATCTGAACGGGTCGAAGGAGGCAAATTTGCGGGTGGGGGAGGGCGGGGGAGACCTTGATTTCCACCAATCCCTGGGCGTTTGTCTGCGAAGTCCGGGGCGCAGCGGAAGGCTGCGGCGCGCTGCTGAATTAACTGATGAGAGCGAGTTCTTTTCTTCTCCGGGAGGGGTGGGGAGCAAGGGTCCTGGCGGGCAAGGAGGAGAAGCCCGGGGCAGGATAGCGGTCCCGGGCCGCTGTGGAAATTTCCAAGGACTTGGCGCAGCGCGGAGAGCGCGTCTGGGGGTGCCTGGCGGTGCAGCAGTGCGAGAGGCGGGGAGAGGCGGCGAAGGGCGCAGGAGCATCTCTCGGAAGGGGACGCCGCGGACCAGTTGTCTGGGAGGGAGCCGAGCCTCTCCCCGGACCGCGCGGAGGGCGACAGTGATGCTGCAGAACCGGCGGGAGCGACTCGCCGTGGCCGCTCTCTGCGCTCTCGGAGACCCCAGCGCCTGCCCTCTGCAGGGGAAGCGACCATGACCAGAGCCCGTGACTTGCCCCCCGGCCACTTCCCCTAGAAAGAAACCCTTGAAAAGTTGCATTAAAAAAAAAAAAAAATCCTTGCGCTGACCTTTGGGGCCGTAGGGGCTGAAGAAACGTGCGTGCGAGTGCAAACAAGAAAGCGAAAGGTGTGTGTGCATGGGGGGCCGGCGGTGGGGGGACCCTCCGCTGCCACTCTGCCTAACGCTGTGCTGAGGCCGCCCCCCGGGACCCTGGGGCTGTGATGAGCCCCTGCAGGCGGGCCCGGCGACACACGTCCAGAGGGGCCATGGCAGTCCTGGCGTGGAAGTTCCCGCGGACCCGGCTACCAGTGGGAGCCAGTGCCCTTTGCGTCGTGGTCCTCTGTTGGCTCTACATCTTCCCGGTCTACCGGCTGCCCAACGAGAAGGAGATCGTGCAAGGGGTGCTGCAACAGGGCACGGCGTGGAGAAGGAACCAGACGGCGGCGAGAGTCTTCAGGTACTCCCCCTCGCGGCTCCTCCCAGCTCGTGTCCTTTACTCCCGGTGCGCCGAGGACAGGGTCACTAGCTAGGACCGCCTTGCAGAGACATCTCTTTCTTGCAGTGCTTCTTGTCCTACTTCCTTTCTCTGCCATTTCTAAACCTGAAGACGTTAGTCGGGGGTCCTTCCCCACCTCTTACACCAAGAGATGTGCAGACACCTGCTTTACCCACCTAAAGCCTGTAAGCATTTCTTCCCCAGCCTGAGTTACAGTCCGTGATTCGTTAATAACTGGTGGGAAGGAGAATCCAGGCTAACTTTGTCCTTTTCACATAATGAGAATTTATCTCTTAGGCTCTGCAGATGTTTGAAGCTATAGAGAACTAGAAGAAGGTCAGAGGCATCTTCCTGAGGTTAGGTGAGTGGTTGGTAACATAAATCACTAATGACGGAGTGATGGGCAAATCTTGAGCAGGAAAAACATGGACACCTAGCTAGGATCCTGCTGCTTTGTGCAGTGTGCCCATGACAAAACACAGAACACTTACTGGTCCCCTCAGAGCTGGGTACTGTGTGATTTTTACTGAAGACTCAACAACTTTCCAATAACAGATATTATTCCCATCTGACCAACCACAAACTGAGTCTCCAGAAGAAGGAATTCTTTCCCTGAGGTCATGACATGTCCCTTTGAAGTGTGGGAGCTGACACTGTCATCATGTAAAGCTCTATAGCTCCCAGCTCTTTTTTTTTTTTTTTTTGGCTTAGACTGTGGATGCCTTCTGGAGAATGGGAGATGGGCTTTAGGTAGAGACTTGACATCAGAAAACAAACAAACAAAAAAAACTCAGGTTGGATATTAGAATGCTGAGGATAGCTCAGAGATTGTAGTTTCCTTTCCTTTCCGGGAATTTCAGCTTAAGTGTCTAAAAATAAGTTCTTGGCAGCCGGGATTGTGTAGCTAGACTGGAGGGAATGCAGTGCTGCTTCCCCTTCCTCTCCACTCTCCTGGGCATGTTCAGGGGGACGCACAGGGGCTTCCACGAGGGCCAGGTGCCCTTTTCCCCTTCAGTCCCTGGGGCTAAAGATGCTGCAGTTGGCCCTTCCTGAGACTGTAGTGCTTTCCTTTGCTCTGCTAGGATCTTTCCAAGCAGTATATATGGGCAGCTGAGAGCCAGCCTGAACATTTTCACTACCGTTGGTTACAGATGTTCAGATAGATGTATAGATGTTATCTGTAAATTTCAAAAAACTTTTTAAACATATGTGTTCCTTCTCCTTGGGCCTGCTTTTGGGAAGATGGTCAAAGAGATAATACCAGTTCTTGCAGGGGAGAGCAGATGAATTCTTTGAACTGGGAGGGGAGACTTTCCTTCTCTCTTTTTCTTTCGAATTCAGCTATCATTAAGTTTAAAAATAATCCCATACCCCTTAAAAGTATATAAGGGCTAATTTTCTCTCACCTTCACAGTATTGATTGTTGGACTCAAAAGCACTCAAAAGCCATAGCATCCAGCAATTCTTTTCTCTAAAGGCAGAAAGCACTTTTATCCCAAGTAATATAAGGAAATGAGTTAAGAACTTCCCTTTGGTTTATGATGAAAGAGTCCTTTTTTTTTTTAATTTTGTATAGGAGGAGGATTAAGGAAGTTCCTTTAGAGCATAAATTTCTTTTGCAGGACATAATCAAGTGGAAAATGCTTCATATTCTGAGAAACACAGGCTGATCATTTCTGAGACACATTTGTCCCTTGCTATCTGTAGCATGGAGTAATCTTCAGTGTGTTTGGCTGTTGCTTGGTTTAGTCTCTATGTGTAGAGAATTACCACTTAAAATCCACACACTACAAAAAACTGCCTACACACATATCCCTCAAAGTTAGTGTCTATAAAATTGTGTAAGATGCACCGTTGCTTGTTGAAGAGTTTGGACTTTGGAGTAGAATTTTAGACTAGTAGACTTTCTAGGCTGTGTGCGCCATGACTAGATAGATAAGCAGCAGAATAACTTTGGCAATCCATACTATCTCTTTGAGTCTTAGTTTGCTTATCTCTCTCTCTCTCTCTCTCTCTCCATCTTTCTTTCTCTCTCTCTCTCTATATATATACATATATATATATTTATTTATTTTTAATCTAAATTCAGTTAACATATAATGTATTATTTGTTTTATGGGTACAGGTCTGTGACTCACCAGTCTTATATAATACCCAGTGCTCATTATAACACATACCCTCCCCAGTGTCCATCACCCAGTTGCCCATCTCCCCACCCCTCTTCCCTCCAGCAACCCTCAGTTTTTTTTCCTGAGATTAAGAATCTCTTATGGTTTGTCTCCCTCTCTGATATCACCTTATTTCACTTTTTCCTCTTTTCTTAGGGATAGTAGTATTTACCTTGCAAGGTTGGTATAGATTTAAATTAAAAAAAAAAAGATGCCAGGTGTTTGACACATTTACTCAGTCAACGGTGTTATTATAATTGTCATGAATTATAATTTCCTGTATATGTTACAGCTTAAATAAGGACTTCGGGCCAGCCCGTAAGAATTTGGAACATTTTGCCTGCCAAATTTGCAGAGCAACATGACTGGTCAATATAATACTCCCCCACCTCCCAGCTTTTTACACTGTACCTGATAAATAGTGATGAGGAGTTTTAAAAGATGAAAGTATCATGCTTTGTTGAGTCAAAAATTTTTGGTACTCTGCAGGTGTAATAAAATCTGTTGTTTTACACATGTGGATTGTTAGTATGTGGGTAGTACTGTATGTTTTAAAAATATTAGACAGGTCAGCCAGAGGTCTATATTATGTTAAGAAGGCACAACTTTTGCAAACAGATGGCTGTGTTTTCCACTCTAAAATATCTTCTGCACAAATAGAAATATATGTACACGAATACACAATATGCACTTATGGGTGGAGATAAGTGTACATTTATTCATAAACTGGAATGATGCCATGAATATGTGTAAATTTATACACATATTCATATATACACACATACAAATTACAATCAATTTTTTTTAATAATCCTATTTTTTTTTTAGTGTTCCAAGATTCATTGTTTATGCACCACACCCAGTGCTCCATGCAATACCTGCCCTCTTTAATACCCACAACCAGGCTCATCCAACCCCCCACCCCCATCCTCTCCAAAACCCTCAGTTTGTTTCTCAGAGAGTCCACGGTCTCTCATGTTTCAACTCCCCCTCTGATTTCCCCCAATTCACTTTTCCTTTCCTTCTCCTAATGTCCTCCATGTTATTCCTTATGCTCCACAAGTAAGTGAAACCATATGATAATTGACTCTCTCTGCTTGACTTATTTCACTCAGCATAATCTCCTCCAGTCCCATCCATGCTGATACAGAAGTTGGGTATTCATCCTTTCTGATGGAGGCATAATATTCCATTGTATATATGGACCACATCTTCTTTATCCATTTGTCTGTTGAAGGGCATTTTGGCTCTTTCCACAGTTTGGCTATTGTGGACATTGTGGCTATGAACATTGGGGTGAATATGGCCCTTCTTTTCACTACATCTGTATCCTTGGGGTAAATACCCAGTAGTGCAATTGCAGGGTCATAGGGTAGCTCTATTTTTAATTTCTTAAGGAATCTCCACACTGTTTTCCAAAGTGGCTGCACCAACTTGCATTCCCAGCAACAGTGTAAGAGGGTTCCCTTTTCTCCATATCCTCTCCAACACTTGTTGTTTACTGTCTTGTTAATTTTGGCCATTCTAACTGATGTAAGGTGGTATCTCCATGTGTTTTTGATTTGAATTTCCCTGATGGCTAATGATGATGAACATTTTTTTCATGTGTCTGTGCCTGACTTGTGTCTGGTGTATAATAGTCATTCATTAACCAATATTTAATGAATGACTATTATACACCAGACACAAGTTAGGCCCTGGGAGATAGCAGTGAACAGTTTGGACAGATTGCTTTCTCTGAGACAGCTTACGTCCTACTGGGGAGTGACTGACGAAAACAAAGGAGTAAAGCAATAAGAAGATTTAAAGTGCCATTAAGTGCTATGAAGACAAAGGAAAGTGTTTCGTTATGTTTATAACCATTAGAATTTCAGATTTCATTTTGCCCTCTGTGCTTTCATTTACTTTTGTGATTTTTCTCCTTCTCTTGGCTCAGATCTAAATACAACTTCTCAGAGGGCAACCTTCACCAATTGCATAGGAGAAGCAGCAAGAAAGTCACAGAGCTGCAAGAGTTTTGAACTAGAGGAGGTTTTTGTAACATCCACATGGCAATAGAAAGATAAAAGAATCAATTGACCATATCACAGAAGTACTGGAGAGTTTCTGTGCAACTCTTGTTGCTTCTGAATGAGTAGTCAAGTAGTGTGGGAAAATGCCGAACCAGAGTGGCATGGGCCTTACTCTCTTCCACCAGGGCCTTACCCACTTCATTTGCTTCTTTAAAAGAAACTTCAGCTCACAGTTTATGCTCAAGGCTTTATCCTTTGCAGCAGACATAGTAACAATGACAACAATAACAACAACAAAACTGACAAATGATCAGGAGCTTATAATGTGCGTGACACTGTGCTAAATGCTTTACATGTACTGTCTCCTGTAATTCTCCTAACAACCTCGTATAAGTGGACACATTATCATCCACATTTGTAAAGAGGAACATATCCGTGTCCCTGCCATCAAGGATTTACTATAATCCCAGGGACAGGCATATGTGTGTATAATTAACTAAACACCTGGACCTAGGGCCATCAAAGAGAGGAGCATAGCAGAAAGAAGAACTTATGGACTCAGGAGATGTCAGAACATGGTTGGAATCCTAGCTGTATCCCTTTCTGGTTGTATGATCATTGCTAAGTTCAACCCTCAGAGCTTTGGTCCTCCCATTTGTAAAATGGGGTGTGTAATAATTTCTTACAAGTTATAGTGCAAAGTACATGCACTATAAATTTCTGCATGTAGAAAGCACCTAGAACGATGCTTGCTACGTACTTCTGTTCAAAGCATGTCATAATATAGAGAAACACAAGCAAAGTGCCAGGGAAGTTCACAGAACATGGCTTTTAATTCTGCTGGAAGGAGAGAAATCAGAGAGGAGATAGTGTTTGCACTAAGCCTTGAAAGAGGGTAAAATTGGGTGGTAGTAAGAGGTAAGGGCAGAAGGATATTCTAGGCAGGGAGAATAGAAAAGGCAAAAGCAGGGAGGTGTAGAAATTCTTGATGTGCCTCCTGCGTGGAAAGGTATTAATTCTCCCACAGAGAAGGTAGTAGGAAGGCAGACTGGGAGATAGATGGAGGCCAGGTCACCATCTCTGAATGGGCTTGGGGTATTGTTTGTGAAAAATGAACAAACATCAAGTAATTATCAAAGGGTACTGGCCATGTGTCAGTTGTCAGCAGTGTTGGCACATCACTGTTACTGAATTAGGGGGTAGAAGATAACATACCAAAGTGCTTGGAAAATTCTGTTTATTCACTGGGTGCTAACCATTACTCTAAGCCATGATGTTCCTCCTTCCTTTCCCAAATTCTGAATGAAATACTACTCTAAGCATTTCTAGCTTTATGTGCCTTTGTTTCTGTCCACATTTTTGAATCTGTGGATCCCGGAAACTTCAGATATTTCCATAGCTGCCCTGGTGGCTGCAAAAGGGCTCTTGGAGGGGGTGGCAGGGAAGGCAGGTGCAGCCCTCTGAATCTATGGGATGTAAGGCTTATGTTTGGTGAGGTGGAGATTTATGGAATTCACTTTAAAAGTAGTTTGGGAGGGGCACCTGGGTGGCTCAGTGGGTTAAAGCCTCTGCCTTCGGCTCAGGTCATGATCCCAGGGTCCTGGGATCGAGCACCACATCGGGCTCTCTGCTCAGCAGGGAGCCTGCTTCCTCCTCTCTCTCTCTCTGCCTGCCTCTCTGCCTACTTGTGATCTCTGTCTGTCAAATAAATAAATAAAATCTTAAAAAAAAAATAAAAAAAAAGTAGTTTGGGAAAAAGATAGTTTAATACATTTTGGCGCTTAAGAAAATAAGCTTCAATTATGTTGTGGATTTACAAATGTGAAAAAACTTCATAAGCAATAACCACAATAGCAAGAATAAATCATTAACACTGATTGGGTACATAAAATGTACCAGTCCTTCTTCTCAGTGCTTCTGCTTCTTATCTCTTATTCTCATAGCTACTTCACAAAGTAGGTATTTGTATGTTCTTTGTTTTATGGAGGAGGAGGTGGAGATTCAGAGAGATCCATTAACGAAATGATGGGTCACTTTTCCAACCCAGAGCTCTTTGACTCTAAGCCTTATGCTTATTCCCTGATAATCTTAGATAAATGAGGTACAGCTGCCTATATCCCTTATGATCTGGCCATGAATACTTCTCCACCATCATCTTTCATCAGCATTCCTCTTTTGGTATAGTCATACTGTTGAGGGTTCTAGTTGCCGAAACAAGCCAGGCTGTGTTGGTTTGGCTTGTGTCATTCCGTCTGCCTGGAATGTCTTTCCTTCAAGGCTACAACCCCTTGTCATTCACCTGGCCAGTTCTTACTCATCTCTTGACAACACATTTACTGGCTAAGAGCAAAGGTCCCAAAGTTAGTTGTGATTCTACCATTTGCTATGTTCTTGAGCAAGTCAGCCTTCACTGTCTGTTTCCTCATCTGTAAAATGTGGCTGCTGCTTCTTTTTATTTTTAATATGGCGTCTTGTAGGATTGTTGTGAGCATTAGAATAGATAATGCACTGAAAAATCTTCTGGCATATAATAGTGCTTAATCCATGTTATCTCTCTTTAAGGCAGCCTCCCTTACTCCTTTCTTCCTTCCCAGGCTGTGTTAGAAACTTCTCCTCTCTCTCTCTCTTTTTTTTTAATGTGCATTTCTTTAATTATCTAAAAACATTTACTACTATGTGTCTACCACTATTATCATAGAAGATGCTAGAACTATAGCAGTTAACTTAAAATTTACTTTCTTGAAGTTCATGGGCTAATGAGTGGAGACATAATAAATAGATAAATATATAAATACAAATACCTGTTCGTGACAGGTGCATTTTTCACGATGCTGTATTAAAAATATCAGTTTATTTGTCTGCCTTTTTTGCTGGCTCATTCATATTTGCATTCCCAGAGCTGAGCGCAATTCCTGGCATAGTCATTTTTATTGAGTTATTGTGTGAGAACGTTTTGGCAAGGTATGGGACCAGATAGCTAATCAGTCCATCAACAAATACTTAATGAGGTCCAATATTCTGCTTGGCCGTGTGGGCATCAAAGGAGGAAATGACATCCTCTCTATTTTGAAAGAGTTCTAACTTTAGGGCAGAGTTTTTCATCTCAGCGCTACTAACATTTCGGGCTGGAAAATTCTTTGTTGTGGAGGGCTGTCTGTACATTTTAGAATATTTAGCAATATCCATGGCCTCCATCCACTAAATGAAACAAAGAGATATGTCTCCAGATTTAGCAAAATGTCTTCTAGGGGGCAAAGTTGCCCCCCAGTAGAGAACCACTGCTTTAGAGAAACAAAACCAACCCAATTGATGGGATTTAAGAAAAAAAAATCCCAGAAAATATGACATGAAGAGCTAAATCTGGGAACTACAAACCATAAATGCTTTGACTACTGGGAGAAGAGTGGATGAATTATACTTTGGTAGATGGCCAGGTCTTGGTTAAAGAAAGGTAGCAAGAGGAGATGCATTTTGGGAAATTTACTTTAAGCAACTGTCTCTATTGAAAGCTTGTGTGAGAGCTGGCTGGGGTTCTCACCAGGGTCCCACTTAGACCTTGGCAAAAGGATCCAGGGGGCCCTCACTCTGTTTCTCCCTTGGTCTCAGCTCTTTGCAAAGGGACAGGGCCCTACTGGGACCTTTGTAGACCCTGGAATTCCCTGCCCAAATGACCCACGCCCACTTCTACAGCCTGCCTGCCTGCATGGGGAGTTTCCCCCGATCCCCCATCCCCAGAGTGGCTTCTCCTATTGCTGTGTGCACTCCTCAGCCAAGGGATGGCCAGGGAACAGCTCTCTGTGGGAGACAGAGGCTGTGGAAAGAACTTGGATATGGGACTGGGGGTTCACATGGACATGTGGGGATGCTCTCCCCATGTTGCCCTGTTCCTTTATCAAACTTCCTGAAGTTTTAGAAGCCTTAATTTGAACGTGGCATCCCAGTTTGTTATGCAGGTATATTTGTTCAGGGACAAGGGTAGGAGGTTGGAACATATTTTTTTTTTATCTGTTTGTTGATTTGATTGTAACTTTAAAATATTTAGATACATTTGTGCTTTTGTCCTCTGCCTTGCAAATTGAGGTGGTTTTTTGCAACTTGGAATTCTATTAGTCTTCATTTTGGAGAGAACTACTTAAGGAGCTCATTGGATTAGTTGAATAATTTTATACGTTTGTGTAGAGTATGGCCAGTTTGTCTGTTGATAAAGTTGTGTTAGGAAGCCAGAGCTGGTGAATTAAGAACATACAGAATATAACCCACTGAATGAGAAGGTACAAGCTGCTCATGCGGATGTGGGATGGTGGGTGGGGGGAAGAAGGTGGTTCCCTCAACATTGGAGCTCTCACTTTGGGGAAGGAAACCCATATGGGGTCATTTTGATTGAGGACGCTGTTTTCAATAAACCCCCACAAAGGAAATAGACCCAAGATTTATCAGATCCTAGAATTGAGGGCATGCAATGAGCTGGAGGAAGGGCAGGCCTCTGCCCTGGGGTCATGAATGAGCAGGAGCTTGAGAGTAGGGTAGGAAGCACCTATTACTTGTAAGGTGGTTGGAGCAGAGGTCACTAACGTTTTTTGAGCTTGACTGTAAGTGGTTATTTTAAAAGGTTCCCCGGGAAAAGTACAGCAGGAACTTAAGGTGGAAATCCTAAACTTAAGTTCTTGTCTAAATGTCCAGACTGTGGGTGTGAGCAGGGTTATCACACTGTAAAATGTTTAGGCAGCAACTCCGAAAAACAAGTCATTTTTTCTTAAAAATTGTTTTTCTCATCACAGTTATAAATCATCTTGGAACTGATGCTAAGTATGTGTAATTAATACAGCTTCTTTGATGGAGTTAATAGATTTCTAGTAAAATACAGTACTTTTCAGCTTTTCATTCTACTTTGGCTCTGTTGGGAGTTGTGTGATCTTGTGCAAGCTGTTTAACCTCTCTAGTCCTTTGTTTGGTTATCCGAAAAATGGTCTGTAGGATGCTAACCCACTTCGTATGTTTGTGATGATAATTGAACTAATTATTGTAGAATCATAGCCGTCCTCACCTGACTGGTGAGATGACAGGATGCTTGTCCCCACCTAGAAAGAGCGTAGACTCTGGGGCCCCAGCGAGTCAGGTTTTGATCCTGGTTGTGTCATTTATCAACTTTGTGACCTTGAAAATTTTTCCTGGCCTCTCTGATCCTTAGCTGTGCGTGGCAGTACTTACCTTAAGAGGATTAGGTGTTGAATTATTGCTGATGATTAAGCCGTAATGATGGGAAAAGCCGCTTCCTGGGACACATCTGATGCCTATTACTTGTACTTTCAGTAATGAATAGCTAATGAACTGTGACCTTATGACACACCCTCTTCTTCCCTAGTGCTAGTACTAAAGTTGGGTAAAATGGCCATTGGAATTTTAAGGAAGAGCCATAAGTCACCTGTTCATTCATCCACATTGACTAACTGCCTCTTTGCACCAGGGAGGAGCTGGGAAACAGCAGTGAAAGTTAAGACACGGTTCCTGATTTTATAAAATTTAGAGTCTGGTCTAGTGTCATGAGGTAGCTTAGTAAGAAATTGAGTAATGTAGTGTTCCAAGGGCTACGGTTGGTCTGTTTCAGATAATTGTGCGGAGTTTCAGAGTGATTGATTTTCTCCTTCTCTGTTGGACTGTCTTCTCGCTATGGCATTGCATGCAAGGGAAGCAGCCAAGACCAGAGGAGCTGTGTCACTCTTTTAATTAGGTGTCAGGAGGAAGCTGAAGTGAATTCAGAGTTACACATTCTCTGTTATTCAGGGCTTAAGTAACAGGGTACGCTACCAGAGATTTCTAAGTGAGTATAATGAGAACGGGCTTTTGGGGAACAAATTGCTTGTTTCAGTTACTGATACAGCAAATATATGCATGATTTTATGTCCCTTGTACTTATTTAAAAAATCTATAGTGTTCATTATTTGTCTGATTTTGGAAGTAATAGATGCTGTAGAAAAAACTTAAATGTAGTAAAAAGGAGAAAAAAAACCCATGCATAATTCTATCCCTCAGAAGTATTTCATTGTGAACACTGTTTCTTTTGTACATATTGGTTTTGCGCCTGTGTATTCCTAAATTGTGCATATTTGTATATTTAGTTTTATATTCTCTTTTATCCACTCAGTGTTATATCTTTAACATTTTCTCATATAAATAAATAATTTTTAACTGCCAAGCTTGTGATAAAATGCTTTACGATTTTCATTTTGGAAAAATGTTATTTACTGTGAATTTTTAAAATGTTATCACTTTGGAACAAATTACTTTCTTCCAAAGGAAACTTATAAAGGATATCATATTTGCATGTTAGATTTTTTCTTTAAATATTTCTTCATATATTTGGTAAATACTGAGCATGGGAAATCAAAAAGCCTCTTGAGGGTCACCTGGGTGGCTCAGTGGGTTAAAGCCTCTGCCTTGGCTCAGGTCATGATCCCAGGGTTCTGGGATCGAGCCCCACATCGGGCTCTCTGCTCGACGGGGAGCCTGCTTCCTCCTCTCTCTCTGCCTGCCTCTCTGCCTACTTGTGATCTCTGTCTGTCAAATAAATAAATAAAATATTTTTAAAAAATTAAAAAAAAAAGCCTCTTGAAAGAGTTCTGCTTTCTTGAAGTTGGCATTTAAATGGTAAGAGCAGTACTTCGTAAAAGTAATTGACATTTAATCACCTAGAGACAAACATTGCTAATATTTTGGCAAATAGTTTTCCAGAGCATTCAGTGCTTCCTCTATGTGTGTTTATAAAATAAAAATATAATGAATTTGACAGTATATTGTAAAATTATTTTTAAAAGATTTTATTTATTTTTCAACAGAGAGAGATCACAAGTAGGCAGAGAGGCAGGCAGAGAGAGAGAGGAGGAAGCAGGCTCCCCGCCAAGGAGAGACCCCCCATGCGGAGCTTGATCCCAGGACCCTGGGATAATGACCTGAGCCGAAGGCAGAGGCTTTAACCCTCTGAGCCACCCAGGAGCCCCTAAAATTTTTAGTAACAATACATGTAAACCTGTATCATCCCTTCTTATTTTTTTTAAAATTCTTTATTTAAATTCAGTGTAGTTAACATATACTGTGTTGTTTCAGGGGTAGAATTTTAGTGATTCATCACTTACATATAACACCCAGTGCTCATTACATCCTGTGCCCTCCCTAATGCCAATTACCCCATCCTCTCACCCACCACCCCTCCAGCAACCCTCAGTTTGTTTCCTAGAGTTCAGTGTCTCTTATGGTTTGCCTCTGTCTCTAATTTCATCTTATTTTATTTTTCCTTCCTTTCCCCTATGTTCATCTGTTTTACTAAATTCCACATGTAAGCGAAATCATATGCTATTTATCTTTATCTGACTTATTTTACTTAGCATAATACCCTCTAGCTCCATCCACGTTGTTGTAAATGGCAAGTTTTCTTTTTTTGATGGTTGCATAATATTCCATTATATATATATGCCACATTTTCTTTATCCATTCATCTGTCGATGGCTATCTGGGCTCTTTCCATAGTTTGGCTATTGTGGACAATGCTGCTATAGACATTGGGGAGCAGGCACCCCTTAAGATCACTACATTTGTATCTTTGGGCTAAATACCCAGTAGTGTGATTGCTGCATCATAGGGTAGCTCTATTTTCAACTTTTTGAGGAACCTCCATAGTGTTTTCCAGAGTGGCTGCACCAGCTTGCATTCCTACCAACAGTGTAGGAGGGTTCCCCTTTCTCTGGATCCTTGCCAACACCTGTTTTTTCTTGAATTATTAATTATAGGCATTCTGACTGGTGTGAGGTGGTATCTCATTGTGGTTTTGATTTGTATTTCCCTGATGCTGAGCGATGTTGAGCATTTTTTCATGTGTCTTTTGGCCATTTGTATACCTCAGCCCTTTTTAATGGCTATAAGGTTTTTCTTTGTTAGGATAGTTAATGATTTATTTAACTAATCCACTATTATTCTGTATTCATGTTGTTGCAGTTTCTCACCTTTGTAAATGATGCTGTGATGAACATCTTTGTATATACATCTTAAACATTTAATCTGTTTATTTTCTTAGTATACATTTCTAAAAGTAGTTTCTTGACATTTTTCCCCCCCTCTACCATCAATTCTTATAACTGGCTTCTTTGGTTGTTCATAGAAGATCTTCAACTTTGGCTAAGGGCAGATTTGAGTTTTTCTCCATTTCAGTATAGAAAGTGATTGCATAAATAGAAAACATACAATGATTGTTAACACTAAATGATGAAATTCTCCTTTGGAAATTTTCAAGAGGTGGAAGCCAACTAGGAAAGATTCCCATACAATGGGATGTGTATGGCAGCAGTCCCCTCATTGAGCATTGTGGAGACCTTTCTATGAGGAATTTATTTAGTTCCCTGGAAGATGTGCCTTTGTCTGTCATGATTATTCTCTTCATTACAGAACAGTTCATAACTGTTTCACTCTTATTTAAAAATGTAATTAAACACATTAAAAGTGTTTCATTTTTATTTAAAAAGAAATGGCTTTATGGGACCATTTGTACTATTTTCTAGGATTTAAGAAATTAAAAACTGTAATTTAAAAAGAAGTTACTTTTCCTCATGAAAAGCAAGGTAGAGATTTCAACGATTAATGTCCTAAATTTTAAAAAAATTATGTGATGACTGTTATTTTAAGAGTCACGTTCCTATATACTAAAATTGAAAATCTTGGGGGTTCGTGTCTGGGTGGCTCAGTCAGTTGAGCTTCTGCCTTCAGCTCAGGTCTAGGCCTCAGGGTCCTGGTTTCGAGCCCCATCTTGGCTCTGGGCTCAGTGGAGTGTCTGCTTTTCCTTCTGCCCCTCCCCCTGCTTGTGCTCTTTCTCTCTCTCTCTCCCTCTCTCAAACGGATGAATAAAATCTTTGAAAAAAAAAATAGAATTGGAAATCTTGGGCTTGAAACTAGAACAGATCATATCCACCTGTATGGAGGATGAGAGTACAGCAGAAAGGCACAAAAATCCCATGATGATATTTTGTTGGGTTGGATTTTTGGAAGTTGGGTGTTGGTGATTGATTGTGTTAACACTGGGCTAATCATCTCTATCCTGTGTCCTTCTCCTTTGCACCTGTTTGAAGCAGCCATACATACTGTTGCTTGGGTGCTTTAGAGTCCGGCGTTGAGTCTTGTTTCTATTTGTCTGCCTCTGATCCTTCATCACAGTCTTACTAACAAGTACTTATTTTACTAATGAAAACATTCCATTTTCTGCAAGGCCTGTAGAAAGCTGTCTAAGTATCTTTCAGGGATAGATTAATTTATTACCTAATATTGAGATTCCATGCTATTAGTACTCACTACCAATTCATTTGTTCATTCCTTCACTCATTCCTTTTTTCAGCATCTAACTGTTCGGTGCCTTCTGTGTGCTGGGCACTCTTGCTAGGTGCTGAGAATCAAGAAGTTAGCCAAGAAGACATGAGCCTTCCTCTCATAGAACGGATAAGCACACAGCTTACATTATAAAAAGAACAGTAATATTCTCCAAGAATATCTCTCAACTCCTTTTTGTGGAGGAAAAACAAGTCCAGGTTTAATTAATTTCACTTTTAGAATTTTGCTGTGTCTGTGTTTGGGTCAAAATCCCTCCTCTGATTCCCTCTGGTTTTGTCCTGCATTGTGATCATGAGGCCAGAGGCCTTTGTACAGTTTAGTGGTATGATATCTTTTGATGCTGGTTAACCTATGCAGCGTGTGAAATATTAAGGAGGGAAAAGGCCTTCAAAAAATTGCTAAAAGATACACACACAAGTCCATGGGGGAAAGCAAAGCCCAATTACTGGTAGAATGAAAGAGACCGGGGCAGGCTGGCTTGGATGGGGATTATTTACTTTGTATGCAGCTAATCTGTTTTAAAGATATATTTTTTTAAAGATTGTATTTATTATTTGAGAGAGAGAGCAGAAGAGGGGGAAGGGTCAGAGGGAGAAGCAGACTCCCTGCTGAGCAGGAAGCCCTGTGTGGGACTTGATCCTGGGACTCTAGGATCATGACCTGAGCCAAAGGCAGTTGTTTAATCAACTGAGCCACCCAGACGTCCTAAAGATTTTTTTTTTTTTTTAATTTGACAGAGAGACAACATGAGTGGTGGGGAGAGGCAGAGGGAGAGGGAGAAGCAGAATCCCCACTCAGCAAGGAGCCCAATGTGGAGCTTGATCTCATGACCCTGAGATCACGACCTGAGCTGAAATGCAGATGTGGGACTTCAACCAACTGTGCCACCAGGTGCCCCTCAGTTTTAGTTTATTTTAAAGCACAATGAAAACTCCTGTGGCTACCATCTCTGCCTGCTTTGGCTCTATCTGAACCTCCAGGAGCATGTTGGAAGGGCTTTTTCTGAGGTTCTGTTTCCCTCTAGGAACTACCTCTTACCACCGTGGGCAGGGAGGACATGAATATTCAGTCCTTTTTCTCTCTTAGTGATTGTGGCTTCTCAGGTGAATCCTGATGGGCTGCCCAGCTCTTCTAAGGGCAAACTGGCCTGATGAGCAGCCTTCTTGGGTGGAATACTAGTAGGCAATCCATCCACAGGCAGCTCCCCATTCTTGCCACCCCAAAGGGATTTTTATAGCCTACCACCTCCCCATCTCTTTCCATTTCTGTTTCTTCTTTCTAGCATTGCCCTTAAAAATAAAAGTTACTTTACTAGCAAAAAATGGAAAATTGCAAGGGACGGCTGATACCATAGGCTAGGCCAACGAAGGAGAGGAACATTATTTTATGGAGAAGAAGAAGGTGAGAGGGGTTGTTCTAAAGGAAAATCCATTGGAGAAAGGCAAGAGTTCAGGGTGATGATGGTTTCCCATTGGCTGAGTTGCAGGAGTAGTCAATTTCTTGTAAGAGATGCAATGTACATCTTCTCTTGTTGGGAATTGTAACTGATGACTCTTCCCTGTTGGTTCTTCTGTTGGGGGGGTAGTCTATAATTAAATTTCTTGAGGTAGAGTGGTACAGTGTGAGGGCTCCCCCTTCTGGCCTCCTGACTCCATTGTAGTGAGGTTTTCCTTGGTTCATTTTTAGCACAGGCCAGCACAGCAAACAACCCAAGCAAAAAATGCCCGTTTCTCTTTACTGTAGACCCTCATTGTCTTTACAAGTGATTCTGTTGGAACATCCCCCAACTCTCTTCGGGGACTCGCTCTACAGGGGTGGAGAGGTAAGAACCTCATGAGAAAACATGGCACTCCCAAGTCTGTGCCTTTCTCCTGGTCCTGCTCCATGTGGATCAGCTGTATGGAGATGGGACTGCGTCACCGTCTAGCACCACTTACAGAGCCTGTGGAGAGGTGGCTGGCTCCAGCCCTGGTAGCTCTCTGAACCTAAGAAATAGGGTAATTTGCACATATTGGTCTTAGTTTTGGCTTCTGACCATAACTCCCAGATAAGAGAGAAAAACCTCATATTTTGTTATTTTTATTTCCTGGGTACGTTTGTGTACTCTCACAAAATTCAGTCATACTGTTTCTTAAACGATCCCTGTGGGCCCCAGAAATAGAGAAATGTTCAACTGGGTCAGTTCACTTTCATATTGAGCAGGTTGATCAAGGTTTCTTATCAAAAACAAGGCGTTGAAGACCCCCATCCCCCCATTTTAGGGGGCTTCCCACAAATGTCTCCAGATGTCACCATGCCTTTTAGAGTCACCCTTATACTGCCAGTTGTTCCTCATTTCCTTTCCTTTCTGCTCAGGAACTTGGGGGCAGACCGCCAAGTATGCTGGCTAAGCAGACCGCAGCTGGGGAATATTATCCCCTTGGGCATGTGCTCCCAGTCTTGATTTTCTTGGGTGATCCCTCTTCTTCAGGAAAGGGAGGAAAGGGCACTCCTCAACAGGTTCCTTTCACTCCTAATTTCCGTTTATGTTGACCACAGTTGGGGGTGGTTGTGTGGTGGGGCTGGATTCAGAGCACCCCCCTCCCAAACTTAGCTAGGGGGCTGGCTACATATCCAGTTGCCTGCTCAACTCCATAAAGGGTACTTAGCAACTGTGTCTCCAGCTTTGGACTTAAACCATGATTCCAGCATAAATTCCCACTGAACATCCTGTTACAAGAGGAAAGCACCAATAAAGAAGCCAGAAGATTGCTCCTAGAGTATCCCATTTCAGGATTGAAAACTTCTAAGCAGTCTAAAAAAATTCTCTTTGGGCTTTTAGAGTAGAGATGATCTGTGGAAACCTAAGTTCATATTTAGTGAATATTTGAACACCAATTGTGTGCAAGTACTATGCTAGATGCTTTCATGTGCAAAATATCAGTCCATCTAACTCTTGGTTTTAAAATCAGCTCCATTTTTTAGGCAATAATGATGATATTTTTAGTAGCATAGTTGTTATTTATTTTGTATCTGCCATATGCCAGGCACTATTTTAAGCACTTTACACAGTGTTATCATTTGGCATTCACAAATACTCTGTGAGGGAGATATTATTATCCCTGTTTTACAAAGAATCAGGCTGTGAGTAATTATTTCTTTAAGGCCATTTAGATGGTAGGTGGTGCTGACAGCGAGCATTTAGTGAGCGCTTACTGTGTGTCAGCCCTCTTTTAAATACTTTATGTATGTTAATGTCATGATAACAGCCCTATAAGATAATGTCTCCCCTTCCCCCGTGCCTGCTGAAACCACGCAAATTTATTATTTTATCTTTTTGTAGGATAGACGTTTAACACGAGTCTCAGTGGGTGAAAAATCAGTGTCAGCAAGCTGCATTTCTTTCTGGAGGCTCTAGAAAAGGATCCGTTTTCTTCCTCATCCCGCTTGTTGGCAGGATTCACTTCCTTGTGGTTGTACAATGGATGTGACCATCTCCTGGCTGGCTGCTAACTGAAGGCTGGTCTCAGCTTCTAGAGGCCACCCTCATCTCTTGGTTCATGAATCCTTTCCTCCTTCTAAAAAGCCTTCAAAAGCAAGTTGGGTCTTTTTTTTTTTTTTTTTTTAAGACCTAATTTTTCTAGAGCAGGTTTAGGTTCACAGCAAAACTAAGAGGAAGGTACAGGGATTTTCTGTATACCCCTAGCCTCACATATGCATAGCCACCCCTCGTTATCAATACCTCCCCCAGAAAGCTGCCTCAATTGATGAACCTATATTGACGTAGTAGAATCACCCAAAGTCTATAGTTCATCTGTTTGCTCTCGGTGTTGTTCATTCTGAGGGTTTGGACAAATATGTAAGGACATGTATCTGTCATTATAGTAACATACAGAGTGGTTGCATTGCCCTGAAAATCCACTGTGTTCCACCTATTCATCCCTTCTTTCTTCCCCATCCCTGGGCAATCACTAATCTTGTTAGCGTTTCCAGGGTTTTTCCTTTTCCAGAATGCCGTACAGTTGGAATCATATAGTATGTAGCCTTTTCAGATTGGCTTTTTTCTCTCAGTAATAAGCATTTATGTTTCTTCTGTGTCTTTTCATGGCTTGATAACTCACTTCTTTTTAGCATGGAAGAGTAAACCATAGTCTCCTTATCCATTCACCTACTGAAGGATGTCTTGGTTGCTTCCAAAGTTGGCCTCACAGACTTAAGGCATTGACATACTATCTCAATAAATGTTTAGGAGCTGGATGTCTATCTAAGTAAATATATAAGTGAATAACCTCCTGTAAGTAAATACTGAGAAGCATGGTCGTGGGTTGTATATAATGGTGTCTTTAAGTTTGTAATCAGCTGTCCAACTGTCTTCCATAGTGACTGTACCATTTTGCATTCTCACCAGCAATGAATGAGAGTTCCTGTTGCTCCCCATCCTTGCCAGTATTTCGTGGTGTCAGTGTTCTTGATTCTGGTCACTCTAATAGATATGTAGTGATATCTTAGTGTTGTTTTAATTTGCATTTCCCTGATGGCATATAATGTGGAGGGTATTTTCACAGCTGATTTGCTTTCTGGTGAGGTATCTATTAAAGTCTTTAGCCCATTAAAAATTTTGAGATGTAATTGTCATATAATGTTATCTTATTTTCAGATGTACAACATAATGATTTAATATTTACATATATTGCAAAATGATCACGACAGTAAGTCCAGTTATCATCCATCACCACACAGTTACAATTTTTTTTAAAACTTGTGATGAACACCTTTCAGATTTACTCTTTAAGCAACTATAATATACAGTGCATTATTATGAACTACAGTCACGGTGTTGTACATTACATCCCCAGGACTGATTTATTTGATGGCTGGAAGTTTGTTCCTTTTTATCATCTCTACCCATTTTGTATATCCCTCACTTAAGGCAACCACCAGCCTGTTCTCTGTATGTATGTTTAGGGGCTTTTTGGGGGGAGACATTTTTAAATTGGGTTGTTTTCTTATTATGGAATCTTGAGTGTTCTTTTTCTGTTTTTTTTTTTTTTTTTTCCAAGATCTTGTTTTTTTATTTGACAAAGAGAGAACAAGCAGGGGGAGCGGCAGGCAGAGGCAGAGGGAGAAGCAGGCTCCCAGCTGAGCAGGGAGCCTGAGACAGGGCTTGATCCCAGGACCCTGGGATCATGACCTGAGCCAAAGTCAGACACTCAGCTGACTGAGCCACCCAGGAGCCCCTTCTTTGTATATTTTGAAAAACAATTCTTTATCAGCTCTGTCTTTGCAGATATTTTCTCCCAGTCTGTGATTTGTCTTCTTGTTCTCTAGATAGTGTCTTTCACAAAGCAGGAGTTTTAAATTTTAATGGAGTCTAGTATAGCAATTATTTCTTTCTTAGATTATGCCTTTGGTGTTGTATCTAAAATATCATTGCCATACCCAAGGTCATTTAGGTTTTCTCCTATGTTATCATTTGGGAGTTTTGTAGTTCTGCATTTTACCTTTAGGTCTGTGATCCATTTTGAGTTAATTTTTGTGAGGGTGTAAGGTCTATGTCTAGATTAATTTTTTTGTTTGTTTGTTTTTTTGCATGTGGATGTCCAGTTGTTTTAACACTATTTATTGAAAAGACTAAGATAGTCCTATTTTATTGATGGAGAAACTGAAACAAAAGGAGCTTTAGGACCTCACTCAAAGTTATGCAGTTAGGAAATGGGTTTTAGGGCTCTAGGGCCCCTTACTATGCCAGACTACTCCTTTGAAGTAAGGTCAACATTGACATTCAGGGCTTCACGTTAAATCCTGATACCTCCTTATATTGTGTTATTACAGAGAAACAACTCTCAAATGGAAAAATTTAAGTCTATGAAGGTGAATTAATTCTTGTGGTATTTGGCTGTTGTTAATATCCAAGACTGTTTTTGCTATTTACTCCTCAAGGATTCTACAAATAAAGCGTGGGCTCAAGTCATAGGCAAGGTGTCTCTTTCCTTGTTCTTTTTGCCTGACATCTTGGATTCATCTCAGTGGCTTAATTTTAGGGTTTTTTTTTTTTTTTTGGGCTCTCCTATCTAGCTGTCATAGCCTACTTGGTTATTTCCCATTTATATCTATGAGATGGATGCCAAGAAATGATACAAACTATGCCATAGTCAGGGGAACTAAAAACTTACACAACTGTGAGAAACAGGAGTGGAACAGCCACTGTTTGGAAACTTTTTCTATGTTACCTAAAAGAGGAAGTTATTCTTTGTCTTCTCTCCATTGTTGAAATCCCTAGAAACTTTTCTTTCAAACTCAGTCACTGTCTCTGAAATGGAATGTATGTGACAATATTTTGAGTTATTCCAAAAGAGAATCTAGAGGTCTAATTTCTGTTAGAAGTGCAATTTTTGTCTTTTGAAAATTCTTTATAAGGTAATGCATTTTTATTGTAAACATTAAAACTTTATACAGGTATATATTAAGCAAGCATAAAAGTCTTCTCAGTCTCTTTCCCGAGAAGTGAACAGTGTTAATGTTTTGATACTATCATTATTCCAGGACAGTAGATGTAAACTAGGACTATTTCAGTCTAACCAGGATATATAATTCCCCTCCTGTATATATGAGTTCTTAAAAATCCCTATCTATAGAAACATCTAGTTATACTCCATATATATATTACATATAGTGATAGCTTCTAAAATGGCTCCTAATGATACCCACCTTCTGGTGTTCATGTGTCATCCTTCGACACACGAGTGAGTGTGGGCTAGATTCAGTGTCTTACTTCTAGAATGGAATGGAATACTGCGGAAGTGATGGTTTGGCAGTTCTGAGATTAGATTTATAAAGATGGTGGCTTCCATTTTGCATGCTTGCTTTCTCTGTTGGGTCACTTGTTCTGGGAGAAGCCAGCTGCCATGTTGTGAGGACACTCCGGCAATTTGGAGCTGAGGTAAGGCACTGGTCTAGAACATGTGGTAAGAAACTAAAGTATTTGGTCAAGAGCCAACAAGGAACCAAGGCCACCAATAGCCACATGAATGAACTGAGAGTTGGACCCTCCAGCTTTCCTTGACTGCAGCTGCCAGCCGATAGCCTCACTGTAAGTTCACTAGAGATCCTGAGCTAGAACTAGCTAAGACATTCCTGACCCTCAGAAACTGTTAGAAAGTAAATCTTTGTTGTTTGAAGCTGCTGAATTTTGGAGTAATTTGTTGTATAGTAATGGATAACTGCCATATTAAGTAATAATCAAATCATATAAAATCGTTTTTGACAATATCCTCTTTTGCTATCCACAACATATGGGTCAGTGGATACCTCATTTAGTATGTGTGACACAAAACAACATTATCTCATTTTTTTAAAAAAAGATGGAGAGAATATGAAATCCCATTTTAGGGTTGACTATGGTATTTTTCTTTCTTCTTTTTTTTTTTTTAAATGAGAAATGGCTTTACAAACATCCTGGAATATGTTTTTCTGCTTCTGTAATTATCTCTATAGGATAGCTTCTTAAAGCGAAGATGGGTCATGAAACAACACATTTAATTTTAAAATTGATACTTAATGAATTGTCTTCCAATTGAAGTCATCTGTTTTGTGACGAAGAGCTGTTGGCCATTCCAATATGGAATATAATTAACCTTAAAATGTTTTGCTAATATATAGGTGAAAAATTATAATTTTAATTAATGAGACTGAGCCTTATTTTACTTTTTTATGATTATCCTTGAAGAGTTCCTTTCCTGTGGAGGGCACTTTTAGGTCTTTTGCCTGTTTCCTTCTCGAGCTGTTCATCTCTTCCTTTTTGATACCCAAAGTGTCCTTTGTTAAAGGACTATAGCTCTTTGTTATACCTGTCATACATATTTTTCCCAGTTTGTCTTTTGTCCTATGTTTATGTTTCATTTTTTTGAGTGTGAAGACTTTAAAGATAATTAGCAATCAACTTTATCAGTTTTTTCTTTTATGGCTTTTGAACCTTTGTGTCATGATTCCTGCAGCCCAGGATATTTTCATCTAGTTTTTTAATGATTTAATTTTTTTACATTAAAATTTCTGACCTATGATTTATTTTAGTATAATGAGGAAGATATATTTTCCCTATGTTTTCTAGCATTATTACCCAACAACCAAAACAAAAATTTTACTTCCTTCCACTCATCTGAAATGCCAGGTTCATCCATGCTAGATAATCTAATCTGTGTGGGTCATTTTGGAAGTCCCACTTTTCTTCTATAGCTTTATCTGATTAGTTCTATTCTACAGCCATACTGTATCAATTACTGTAGCTTTACCATATATTTTAATATCTCATAAGGCCAGCCATTGTTTTTTTTTTTTTTTTCTAGAATTTTCTTTGTAATTCTTTCGTATTTTTCTCCTAGGTACAGTTGAGATTGCTTTCCAAGTTCAAATGATTTCTGTTGATATTTTTTATTTGAGTTTCATTATTTGATACATCATTACAAAATTGAGACTTTCTATTCAAGAATAGATATATTTACTTATATATCCAATCCTTATTTTATTTCCCTAAGCAGAGTATATAATTTTTTTCTTTTAGATTCTGCTCATTTCTTACTGAGATTATTTCTAGATATTTTGTTTCTTATGCTTCTACTTTCATACTAAGAAATATCTTGTTTTTATAATTATTTCTGTGATTATATATAGGAAAGTTACTAAAATTTATTTATGGGAAGCCACCTTATTTAAGTTTCTTAGTTTGTTTTTTTTTTCAGTTTATCCTCTTGGGTTTTCCAAATATGTACTTCTATTTTTAATCTAACTTATATATAATGATAATCTGTTCTCTTTTCTAGTATTTACTTCTTGTGTCTTGTGTTCTTTAATGCACATGCTTTCAGTATTTTTTTTCAATGAATTCAATGTTGGATTTCTTTTGCCTTCCTCTTCTCTGTCTCTCTTCTTTTGAATCTTACTTCTTATCAGTTTCTAGTTCTGTGACTTAGACAAGTTACTGACATGATGTAAAGTGGAGCTTAGAGAACTAGGGAGTGGCTGAGCCAGTATGCAAACTCAGGAGTCTCTGGCTTCAGAGCTCATACTGATCCATTTTCTTTGTTTATTCCCTTCCTCCCTCCTTCCCTTCCTTGCCCACCCTTCCTTTCCCTCCCTCTTCCCTCCCCTCCTCCTCCCCTCCCCTCTCCAGCCCTTTCCTTTTCCCCCACCTCCCTCCTCTTCTTCCTTCTCTGTTTCTCTTTCTCCTTCCCTCCTTATCCCTTCCCTCTCTCTCCTCCTTTCTCTGCTTATTGTTTATGGATCCTCTAAATCTAGTCACCAAATCTCATCCCAGACTGCATCCTGTTTTAGTAGTTGTGTTGGAAATTTGCTTCTAGATATACCATTATGGTGACTGGAAGCAAGGCATGATGTATGTCTGACCTTCAGAACAGAAGATATCATCATATAACATTGCCTATCTATGAGAGGGTTTGGTTTTTGGAGGTGAGGGGCTTCCTGAATTGGTTTATTTGTTTGCCCTAGCCACTTTCATCTTTTCCAAATTGTTCACACTTCATAATTTCTTCACTATTTCAAGAATTCTTGCATGTTCTCTTATCCTTCACTACCATGAGGTCCTCAGTTTGACAGGAAACACAGCTCACTGTGAGAGGCTTAAATAAAATGACTCTGGTTTCTGGAAATATCATTACTTTAGAAAGGAGCACAGGAGGGAGGGAAGGAAAATAGTTTAAATTTCTGTGGAAAAAAGGAAAACAAAAGGCAAAACAGAAGTTCTCTTCAGAGGAGAGGAAACAGTGATAGGTTTAAAAAGTTGGTATGTGTTAAATTTTCTATATTTTCTCTGCATGAATCTTACTTCAGAGGAAGATTGGTTGCTCTAAACTAAGTCTTTTGTTAGTGAGGTACAGGTCTGTATTGGGTGGTTGGGATGGGGATGGATAAGGAGTAGAAGAAATGACAAAAATAGGAACCTTTTACTTGCAAGTGATAGATTTACAACTCTACTTAGTACATACTTTTTATTCAACAGATCATTGTTGAATTCCTACTATGATGATAGCTTTGAGGGGAGGATACAAAGAAAGGGTAAGGCATTGTCCCTGATCTCTAGGTGCTTTTAGCCAGTGGGTCAGACAACTAAGTAATGGTACTTGTGAGTAAAGAAGAGTGCTGAACTTATTCCTGAAGGATGAATGGTGTTTGAATCAGCAGAGAAATAGTAATGGCACATTCTGAGCCTGGGAGAGACAGCATGAGAAATGGTTTTGTTTGTGAGTTAGTGCTGAATGGCTGGCTTCAGCAGAATTATGTGGGTGTGAGAATGAAAGAAAATCTTGAGCAGTTAGGATGAGGTTCAAGAAAACTTCGTGAGCTACTGGAAGTTCTTTGGTATGAAAGTAACTGGATAACTGTGATTAGAAGCACAGATCTGGTAGTGGCATGGGGCAGACTGGCAGAGGCAGAGACAGGAGTTCAGAGGCAGTCATGCCAAGAGCCCATGGACAGTGCAGACCATGAGACTAGCAGAGAATGGGCAGATCTAAGAGACTTAGCAGAAAACCCTCTAGATTAAAAAATGATTTAGTAGAGTTAATGGCAAAGAAGGAAGGTACACAATAAATATGGCTTGAGCCTCAAGTGCTATTATTCAAAACTGGCCAGGCAAATTTGACGTTATCTATATACTTTCATCCTGAATACATCCATCAGTCACGGAATCTGGGCTTAAATGGCTTTTTTTTTCCTTTCCTGTCAGTTGAGACAGTTACCATTTTATTTTTTCATCCTTAAAGTTTTTCTCAGTTGTTAGATGGGATTCTTGGTGTGTTCCCATAACACTTTTGTCAGATATGTTGAGTTATCTTTAAGCAGTCCTCCGGTAGATGCTCCAGTGAGTGAAAAGCATGATGGCATAAATAGAGGAAGAGGTTAAAAGCCTGTTAGAAAACATACTGGCTGACTTCCTTCTCTTCTTTAACAGGTGATAACTATATTTGAGATTTTTTTTGGTGACTAAAGATCTGTAATGAATGCTGGTACTAATGAGCATGGTGGAGGGAAACGGAAGGTGTAAGGCTAGGCTGCTTCATCAGTTCCTCTGTTTTAGCCCATTTTGCAATGGATGTTTGTGCACCTGGTAGGACTGAGCTAGCAGGGGTCTGGATAGCTGGGAGAGGCATAGTCCCGGACATGCATATTCTCTTCCTTTATTCTTCCTCAGATAAACCAACCCAATGCATTAAGGACCACAGAGGGCTTATTCTAGATGTCCCCCTTGCCCTGCAACACACCAAAACATAGACACAACATACATGGAGCAAATACAACCAAAATACTTTCTCAATAAACAAACATTTAAAAAATGAAAACCTCTAAATTTGCATTACAAGCAACTACCAAGGTATAAACAGAGCATATCTACTTGTGCCAGGTATCTGACCACCAACTGATGAGCCCATATGGCCCAAGATCCCTTCCCACTGGCACCACATGCCTTTGGCTCCATGGACATCCCAGCATATTCCAGATCTAAAAGCACCTGTGTGAGAAGTTTAAAGTGTACTTACCATAAAAATGATCAAATTGAGCTTATGCATCAATTAATCAGCTCTGGTACAATTTTGTGTATAGTCCAGTGATTCTGTTTTATTGTCAAACATCAGGGGTGTTTGGCTTAGTTGTCCAGGCTCACTGAAATAGGGTGACATTTATGGGCAAGTGGTTACCCAAACCCTTTGGCACAGGCAAGAATTCTCTTGCTTCTTATTTTCAGCTCCCTTGGATATTATCCCATTTCTATCCCCGATGCTTTATGTGCAGAAATAACTCCTTCAGCATGTGTTCTGTGCTTTTCTTATTTTCTTTGTTGGCAAACTCAAGTGTGTTTATTTGGTGACTTTAATGCACTGAGTTTTGTTGTCCTTCTATATCACCTAGTATTACTTTATGTTGAAAGATGAATTCAAGCAATAATGACAATAATGATGGCTAACTTTGAGCAATGTGGCACATTCCATGCAAAGGGACTTAAATGCATGATCTTATTTAGTTTTCTCTGCTAACCTCGAGACAGATACTATTTTACTCTTATTTCCAGTTGAGAGAACTGAGGCTTAGAGAGTTTATGGGAATGTATCCAAGTTCTCTTATGTATTAAGAGGTAGCACCAGAATTTAAATTCAGGTTAGCTTGCTTTCAAAGCTTACTAACCATGGGCTCTTACTATATGAACACATTTATGGATGAGTCATATTGGAATTGTAATACAGATAGGTCTCAAATTAAATTTTTCAAAAATTATGGCATAAAATATTGTGATGTAAATACTGATCTCTACATGCCAGATGGTTTGTCCAAGAATGCAGCATAAACTAAAGTTGATTGGTAAATTAATCAAAAGTTCTGATTAAGACTTTAAGAGAACAGAAGCATTGCAAAGAATATGGGATGCTTAGTTTAGTCGAGTTTTTTGAATTTGCCCATATTGACTACAATGCTTTCGAGAAATTCAAATATCAAATTATTTTTTAAAAATGTGCTTCTTTTCCCCATTTCTGTGATCCCCTTATTTGTTTGGCATATGCCAAATACAAACATAGTCTGCCTTTTGGTTAATTCTGCAATGACTAAGGTAATTTATATTTACAAACAAGAGCAGTGGCAATTGAAAATTACAGCCAATTCCCCACAACACTGATGATGCACTGATAAAGCATGTCTTTTCTAACAATTGTGGGAATTTCAAAACTGCATGTGTCGGGCACAAAGGAAGCATTGTTACACGGCCAAGTGTTGCCCAGCGGCCAGGCTTCTTTATAAAATGTTGAGTGATATCCTTGGTAAGCTCTAAAAATGTGATGATTCTAATTCTTGAATGCTAAATTTTAATAATTCTTTAAAAAATGAACTTTGTAGATTGTTCATAGGTGGTCCTTTACCACAAATCAAAATCAAAATTTAAGAGATGTGCTGTTCATCTGTTATAACTCAAGAAGCATCTGACTGTCAGCATCCCTTCATGTGTTGTTAGTAGGACCTGTCGGTCCAGTATTCCTGGCCAGAAGCGATCAGGGAAATAGAGGAGGAGGGGAGATTTTAAAGTGGGTGGTTTACCTATGTATTTAGAGGAAAGGGAGGGTCTTATTAACATTAACCTTTGGAGTGTACAGTGTAATTTATGGAGTATTTCAACTCATCTTGATTTTCATTTAAGTACTCAGAAGTAGGTGTGGTGTCTTTATCAGCTTCAGCATTTTATGAACAAGTACCAGAGAAAGAGAGTAAGTGACTTGCCCAGCATCATCATACTGGGTACTTCCTCACTTTTTAAAATGTTACTGTCTGCCTTTTTGCCTATGGGATAAAGTCTAAACTTCTTCTTCTTTTTTTTTTTTTTTAAATAGATTTTACTTATCTATTTGGAGGGGCGGGGGCACGCTCATACAAGCAGGGGGAGGAGCAGAGGGAGAAGCAGGCTCCCTGCTCCAGTGCAGGACTTGATCCTGAGATCCTGGGATCATGACCTGAGCTGAAGGCAGATACTTTAACCGACTGAGCCACCCAGGTGCCCCTAAAGTCTAAACTTCTTAACTAGCCACGTAAAGCCCTTCATAATCTGGTCCTTGCCTACTTTCCAAACTTAATCTCCTGTGTAAAATATGACATATTTATTTGCCACATGTATTCTGCCTTTCTAATCATGCCAAGTACTTGTGGCTCTGTTAATCGTGTTCAGGATTACCCAGATTCAGGATTTAATGGGGTAGAAAATCATCAAATAACTTAATAAATGGACAGTTCTGATCATTTTATATTTTGGCAAATAAAGAAATAAAATACCAACTTTTCACTGAAGACTTTATATGTTCCCTCAAAATGTAGAAAGCACACAAGCTCACAGAAAAAAATGGGCTGCTAATTAAAAATAAAATATAAAAGCCTCATTCATTGCCTATATTTTCCTCATTTTGCCAGAGACTGTTGAAAAAATGGTTCTGGACTGGCACTGGCCTCTGGTGTTTGGGAACTTTGTGCCTTTGTACACACTGTTTTCTCTGTCAGGGATTCTCTGCTTTTTCCCATGTCACTAGCCTTTGGCCTGTCTGCCTAAATCCTCTTAGGCCTTCAATTCTCAGTTTACATGTTGACCTTAGAAAATCTTTTCCCATCTCCCTCCACCTGTTCTCTCCCACCCTACTCACCCCTCTAGTTATCTCAGTGGCGTTCTGTACAGCTTCTTCCATGCCCTGATAAACTGTGCTGGGGTTTATTTACTGCGACACAAGACCAGAGATTCTAGAAGACCTATTCACCCCCTTTCCTAAAGTTTAGCACATGGTCTTTTGCATACAGTGTGTAATGAATATTTAACAGATGAATTAATGAGTAAGTGAGTGAATGAGTAATACCTGTGTACCCTTCATGGCATTTGTTTGTGTCTCGTATAACTCCCATGACCTTCAGATTTAAACGCAGAGGATCCCTTCGAACAAAGACAAACACTCATTGAATTGAATTAATTTCTGGGTTTCGACCTCATCAGTCCTTTTATTTTTCTTTGTCAGGAAAACTAATTATGTTCTCCATTATCAGAGTGTCTGGGAACAGCCTGTAGCTGCCATCTGAAGTATCTTCAGGGGGTGTTAACGCGTCTTTCCACCCTTCGGGTCAGGTTGTGTTTTTCTTTCCATCTGTTCACTTTTGATTTACTGTGTGGATGATCACATTTTAATTTATTATTATGGCAAAAGCAATGTTGTGTCATGCTATAAAGTACGTATGGAGAATAGTCAGGAATTTTTGTAGTCTGATCTTTCTAAATCTACAGAGGCTTAAATCCTTCACCTTTTTGTTATTGTTCTTTTTTTTAAGGTTTTATTTACTTATTTGAGAGACAGAGAGGGTGAGTGCACACAAGCAGTGGGGAGGTCAAAGAGGAGAGGAAGAAGCAGACTCCCTGCTGAACAGGGAGCCCCATATGCCCCTCTCTTCCTAGATCATGACCTGAGCTGAAGATAGATGCTCAACTGACTAAGCCACCAAGGTGCCCCCTTTTTCTTCTTCTTCTTCTTTTTTAAGTAATCTCTACACCCAACATGGGGCTCAAACTCACAAGCCCAAGATCAGGTGTCACATGCTCTACTGACTGAGCCAGCCAAGTGCCACTCTATTATTGTTCTTTTTAAACAGTTTTATCAAAACAACTTTTTTGTACCTTTTTTTAAAAAAAAGTATTTATTTATTTGAGAGTGAGAGAGAGAGAGAGAACACACAAGCAGGAGGGGTAGAGGGGGAGGGAGAGAGAATCTTAAGCAGACTCCATGCTAAGCTCAGAGCCCAATGTAGGGCTCAACCTCACGACCTTGAGATTGTGACCCTGAGATTATGACCTGAACCAAAACCAAGAGTTGGACACTTAACTGACTGTACCACCCAGATGCCCCACTTTTTTTTTCCCTTTTAAAAATTTTTGTCAAAATAACTTATCCAGAAAAGCTAACCATAGCTTCTCATAAGATTCGGTAGTGATACAAACACTTTCATTTGGGGACATATGATCTCTAGGCAATATAACTTACTGGATTGAACATTTTACTAGATCAAAAGATGACTGTGGGGGTGCATGGGTGGCTCAGTGGGTTGGGCCACTGCCTTCGGCTCGGGTCATGACCTCAGGGTCCTGGGATTGGGCCCCGTGTCGGGCTCTCTACTCAGCAGGGAGCGTGCTTCCCCCTGCCTCTCTGCTTACTTGTGATCTCTCACTCTCTCTCTGTCAAATAAATAAGTAAAATCTTAAAAAAAAAAAAAAGATGACTGTGACTTGCATTTTTCTCGCTGACTCTTAACTCAGTCAGAGGGGTACTGGTTCTTTGCCTTTCTCGTAGACATACCTCCTGTAGATAGGAAATTGCTGGGATCTCTTCTCTAAGGTTGCACAGCCATGAGAAGCCCAGGCTTCAGTCTGGGCTTGGATCTATACCTCAGAAGAAACATTAGCTCCTCTTTTTGAAACTCTTCCTTTGCCTTCCTTAGCATTCCCTTTTGTCATAAAAATAACTCATATTTATAGGTTCATAATAATACTGACAACTCCTTATGAGCACCTCCTGTTTATGAGGTACTCTATACACCTTATTTACGATACTGTCAACTAATTTTGTCACCATTTTATATATGAGAAAGCTGAACAGCAGAAGATTAAGTGGTTTGGCTGAAACCATGCAGCAGCAAGGGGCAGAGTTAAATCTATATGACCCTAAAGTCTCTGTTCTTTGCATTTCGCCATGCTGCCTTCCTCGTCAGGTGACCTTGATCATAGCTATGTGGTTTTGTGCTGCTGCTTATTAACTCCTGCGAAGAGAAATAAAATAGCCGACTCTTGGGACTGTTTTGAGAACTAAATGGGGTAGCACACATATGAAAGGACCTGGGGTAGTGTCTTGTGTGTAGTAAGAACTGAGTATTTTTCCTAATATCCTTTTTTCCCCTCTGTGTTGTCCTTTCTCCATCCACCCAACCCTATTCTCCACCCTCAAATTTAGACATCTCCTGATGGTCCATCCTACATCTATTTTCTTTTGTATTTCTTTAGGACATAATGTTACTTCTCTAGGGTTGAGTATGTGGCTATGACTCAATCTTCCATTATTCTTAGAATAAAAAATGTTGGGAGCCAAAGTTTGAGCCTTGGGATATAACCACATTTAGGTGAGGAGAAGAAGTGCTATTTTGTCAGGAAAAGAGAGGAAAAAAAAAAAAAAACAAATAGGGATTGTTGGATATATTGATGTACCGCTGTAGATATCCAGGGAAGAGGGGCTTGTTGGAAGAAAGGATTTGGTCAACAGTGTAAAATGCCAGAGTGGTCAGGATGAATAAGAAGTAAGAGAAGACCATTTGATATGATTTGGTCATTTGGATATATTTGAAGATCTTGGAGAGGGCAGTTTCAGGACAGGTGATAGGCAAGCGAAAAGACTGATGAAGAAATAAAGGTAGTAGTACTTTGATGTGTTTGGTTTGTAAGAATTCTCAGAATTTAGCATATCTTAAAGATGTAGCATATTTCAGGGGATTTTTCCTTAACTTAGGACACATATAAGTATTCTTATGGACAGAAGTTAATTATTTATGAAGGAGACTTTGGGGCACCTGGGTGGCTCAGTCAGTTAAGCGTCTGCCTTCAGCTCAGGTCATGATTCCAGGGTCCTGGGATCGAGTTCTGCATCAGGCTCCCTGCTCGGCAGGGAGTCTGCTTCTCCCTCACCCTCTCCCCTCACCCTGCTTGTGCTCTCTCTCTCAGATAAATAAATAACATCTTAAAAAAAAGAGAATTTGAGGATTCCCTCTCCTCTTCTTCTGAGGCACTCCTCATAATTCACTTAAACTCCATCTCTGCTTCTAGGAAACCCAACTTAAGACAATTGATGCAAAAGGATCCATCTTTTCATTCTGATTTCTCGGTTTCTAAAGATGGCAATGTAGGAACTTACCTTTTCAGTTTCCAAAGATGGCAGTGTAAGAACACACCAAATCTACAGCTATGTATGGATCATTTCTCCCTGAAAAAGATGATCTGAAAACAGATGAACTGTTTCTCCATAACAAAGGATAAAAAGACATCAAGACGGGTCCTGACACACCCTCAAAATGGGGACATATTAAGAATGTCAGATGGTTTAGACTATCATAGAAGTTCAATGGACAACCAAGAGCTACGGCAAGGTTGAATAAGAAAGTTCATCACCTACCAAAGGCCACTTCAAGACTGAGAGAGGTGGCTGTTTCACTTAATACATAGAAATAAACACAGAGGGTCAAGCAAAATGAAGAAACAGAGAAATACATTCCCAGAGAAAGAAGATCAAAACTTCAGAAAAAGGCCTTAATGATGTGGAGGTAAGTAATCTACCTGATAAAAAATTCAAAGTAATGGTCATAAAGATGCTCACTGACCTCAGGAGAATGGATAAACACAGTGAAAATATCAACAAAGATAGAAAATATAAGAAAATACCAAACATAAGACTTAGAGTTTAGGAATAAAGTAACTAAAATGAAAAAAATACCCTTGAGAGTTTCAACAGCAAACTGGACAAGCAGAAGAATGGGTTAGTGAGCTAGAAGACAAAACCATGGAACTCATCCAGACAGAGGAGCAAAAAGAAAAAGTATTTTATTTATTTAGAAAAAATTTATTTTTATTTTTTTATTAACATATAATGTATTTTTAGCCCCAGGGGTACAGGTCTATGAATCGCCAGGTTTACACACTTCACAGCACTCACCATAGCACAGTGCTATGTCCATAACCCCACCACCCTCTCCTTACCTGCCCCCCGGCAACCCTCAAGGAAAAAGAATTTTAAAAAATGAATCTAACTTAAGGGGCCTCAGGGATAATATCAAGTGGAATAATATTCACATTTTAGGGGTCCTGAAGGAGTAGAAACAGAAAAAAGAACAGAAAACTTATTTGAAGAAATAAGGGATGAAAACTTCTCTAGCCTAGGAAAGGAAATAGATGTCTAGATCCGGGAATACCAGAGAATGCCAAATAAGATGAAACCAAAGAAATCCACACCAAGACACATGATAATTAAAATGTCAAAAGTTAAAGATAAAAAGAGAACCTCAAAAGGAGCAAGAGAAAAATAAATTATTACTTATAAGGGGAGCCCCATAAGACTATCAGCATATTATTCAGCAGACATTTTGCAGGCTAAAGGAAAGTGGCATGACATTCAAATTGCTGCAATGAAGAAATGTCTAACCAAGAATACTCTATCCAGCAAAGTTATCATTCAGAATTGAAGTATAGATAAAGAGTTTTTCTGACAGGCAAAGCCTAAAGGAGTTTATAACTACTAGACCAACCTTATGAGAAATGTTGGCATAGCCACAGCTAACATCATACTCAATGGTGAAAAGCCAAAAGATTTTCCTCTAAGATCAAAAACAAGACAAGGATGTTCATGTTTGTCACTTTTATTCAACATAGTTTTGGAAGTTCTGGCCAAAGTAATTAGGCAAGAAAAGAAAAAGACAACTAAAACAAACTAACAAACAAACAAATAAAAAAAACCCCAGGAAAATAAAAAGGTATTCAGTTTAAAAAGGAAGTAAAACTGTTGCTATTTGCAGATGACATGGTAGTATATATAGAAAACCCTGAAGACTTCACCATAAAACTGTTAGAACTAATAAATGAATTCAGAAAAATCTCAGGATAAAAAAATTAATCTACAAAAATCTGTTGGTTCTGTATCACTAATAATGAACTACCAGAGAAATCAACAAACCTAGTTCCAGTGACTTTAAAAAAAAAATTAAATACCTAAGCATAAAATTTAACCAAAGAGGTGAAAGGCCTATATATTGAAAGCCCTAAGACATTGATGAAAGAAATTGAAGAAGGCACAAATAAATGGAAAGATATTTCATGCTCATTGATTAAAAGAATTACTATTATTAAAATATCTATACCATTCAAAGCAAGCTACAGATTCAATGCAATCCATATCAAAATTCCAATGGCATTGTTTCTTCAGAGAAATAGAACAGATAATTCTAAGTTTACATGGAACAACTAAAGACCCTAAACAGCCCCCCCAAAAAAAACTTGAGAGAGAAGAACAAAGCCAAAGTTATCATGCTCCCTGATTTCAAACTGTATTGTAAAGCTCTAGTAATCAAAACAATATGGTATTGGCATAACAGACACAACAGACACATAAATCAGTAGAACAGAGTAGGGAACTCAAATAAACCACACATTTTTGTCCAACTAAATTTAAGACAAAGAAGGCAAGAATGTAGAATGGGGAAAGGACAGTCTCCAATAATTGGTGCTGGGAAAACTGGACAGCCACATGCAGAAGAATGAAACTGGACTACTATCTTACACATATACAAAAATTAATTCAAAATGGATTAAAAATTTGAATGTAGGGCCTGAAACCATAAAATTCCTAGAAAAAAACATAGGTGGTAAGCTCCTTGACATCAGTCTTAGCAGTGCTTTTTGGCTCTGACTTCAAAGGCAAGAGTAATAAGAGTAAAAATCACTAAATGGGACTACATAAAATTAAAAAGCTCCTGCACAGTGAAGGAAACCGTCAACAAAATGAAAAGGCAGCCGACTGAATGGGAGAAGATATTTTCAAATCATATATCCAACACATGATTAATATCTAAAATATATGAAGAATGCATACAACACAGTAAAAAGAAAAAAAACAAACAACAGACTCACCTGATTTTAAAAAAGCAGAGGATCTAAATAGACATTTTCCCAAAGAATATATACAGAGAACCAACAGGCACATGAAAAGATGCTCAACGTCACTAGTTATCAGGGAAATGCAAACCAAACTATAAAGAGCTATCACCTTACACTTGTCAGAATGGCAATTGTCAATAAGACAGGAAATAACAAGTGTTAGTGAGGACATAGAGAAAAGGGAACCTTCATGCGCTGTTAGTGGGAATGTAAATTGGTGTAGCTAGCTACTCTGGAAAACAGTCTGGAGGTTCCTCAAAAAATTAAAAATAGAACTATAATATGATCTAGCCATTTACAGAGTATCTTTTGGAAGAAATGCAAACACTAATTCAAAGTGCACTCCTTTGTTCATTGCAACATTATTCACAATAACCAAGATATGGAAATAACCCAAATGTCCGTTGATGGATGAGTGGATAAAGAAGATGTGGTATATATTTACATTGGAATACAACTCAGGCCATAAAAAAGGATGAAATCTTGCCATTTGTGACAACATGGATGGACCTTGAGGGTATATGCTAAGTGAAATAAGACAGAGAAAAGTAAATACTGCATGATTTCCCTAATATTTAGAAATAAAGAAACAAAACAAAACCTAGATTTGTAGATGCAGAGAACAGATTGGTGGTTGCCAGAGTGTAGGGTGGTTCGAGGTGGGGGTGTAAAACGGGTAAAGGGGATTCAGAAGTGCAAATTTCTAGATATAAAATAAATAAGCCGTAGGATATAATATACAGCATGGGGAATATAATCAATAATATTGTATTCTGCATGGTGACATATGATAACTAGACTTACTATGTTGATCATATCACAATGTATATGAATGTCAAATCCCTATGTTGTACGACTGAAACTAATACAATATTGTATGTCAGTTATAACTCAGTAAGAGAAGAAGAAGAAGGAGACTTGAAGATGCTGGAGAGCAGAGATAATTGGTTGGTTAATCTATGTAAATTTTGAAGAAATCCTGAGACTATAACATCAAGATCAGAGAGAAAAATTAATCATATTTTTCTCCGTGTGGTTGTATTATTTTTTAACTTTCAATTTCTTCTTTACCCTTTTTAATATTTCCAGATTTTCTGTATCAATCACCTGTTAGTTTTTATTTTTAATAGCTCCTAAAAATCAGATTTAAAATGATAAAGTAATATAAGTTCACAACACTAAAAAGGTATAGAAACACATAAGATGAAAATTAGAAGTCCCCACATACCCTTAAACTCCATTTTTATTTTTTTAAAGCAACCACCATCAAAATTATTCTTGGTAACACACATATATTTTAGAATCAGAAAACAATATTGAAAAATCACAATTAAAGAAGTTAAACTTGAAAAGGATAATACAGCCTGGCTTCTGATTTCCTGACCCCTCTTGAAAGACTAATAAAATTATAAGAGAGGAATATAAATAGGAATAAACTTTTAAAAATGAAGAGAATGGAAGAGGAGACAATAGCAAAGAAAAGACATCAACAAAATTTTAGGAGATGAAAAGCAGATGGCTCGGTGTTATCTGACCAGGAGAGGACAGAAATCTAAAATTTGAGGGCTCGCAGCTGGGAAGCCAGCAAGAAAAAAGCCTGTTCATGTTGCAGAATTCCCGAAAGTTTCAGCAGTTAGAGGTGAGTGCTAATGACACTAAAAACAGGAGGATTGGTTGGAAGTGTTCCAGATCTCCCCTTACACACAAACATAAGAAGTTGCCCTTGCACATGTGTTAGAAGACTGGGGGATGAAACAGAGACTCTGGATGTGGGACATCAGATGAAAACAGAGGGATTAAGAGAAAGGTTGTGTTATGAAGAGTGAGATCTCAGCCCCACCTTTTTACCTAGCTCCTGGAATGTTATCAACTAGGCTTATATCTTACCAAGAAATTGGGAAGTGCCTCTCTGGGGAAACTGACCAGCATAAGAGAAAAAGCTGTGGATACTGACATTTGGGGATGCTCCCATGAAATGCCTGGGTCCCTGCTGGATCACACTCTGATGAGGCCCAGCAGTTGGTAATCACTACCCAACTATAAAGAACTTCCATTCAGTTGTTTAGTACCTCATTCTTAAATGTAAACAGGCAGCTCTGGATCTATAAATATTTCTTGAAAGCCTCTAACATAAAAGACAGAGAGCAAAATGAACCAATAGAAAAATCATACACCAAACAGACAATGCAGGAAGAAAAGGAACACATAAAAAATGTTCTGACTGTGACTCCCTCACACACTCAAAATAAATTGCATTCACAAAGACTAAAAAGCTATGAAATAAAACTTTCTGAAGATAAAAAAGAACTCTTTGATATTAAAAATATGGTATTGGAAATTAAAAGGTCAGTAGATGGATTTGTTAGATAATGTTTAGGAAGTCATTTCCCCAAAAGTAGAAAAGAAAAAGAAGTGAAATAGGGGGTCGAGGAAGAAAAGATGAGAAGTCTGGATAATAGGAATGAATTCCAGGAAGAGAAATTATAAAAGAAAGGGAGGGTAGAAGTTATTAAAGAAATAGTAGAAAGCTGGTTCCAGATTGGAAGGACCTATTTCCTGGTTGCAAAAGACCAATAAGTGTCCAGCAAAACGAATGCAAAAAGACCCACATAATGCATATTATTGGTAAAATTTCAGAATCCCTTGTTAAAGATTTAAGAATTTTCAAAGCTGAAAAATGATTACAGTATAATCATTAGATGTGAATGATGCTAGATTTCTCAACTAAGACATTGGAAGCTAGGAAACAATGGGTAACGACCTTCAAATCTGGAAAAAGAATTCTTTCAAAATTAGGATTTTGTACCCAGCCAAACTAAGAAGTCTTTTCAATATTCAAAGACTTACAAGATGTATTTTGCTTTCACTCTTTCTCAAGAAGGAAATAGAGTATATGTTACACCTCGGTGAGTAAGTAACAACAAAGGGGGACAAATGGATAGAGGAGACCAGGTAATCCAAGGCGGAAAAGTGGTGAAAGCAATTTCCGAGGTGACAGGTGTTTATTGAAGTTGGAGAGGAAATAGCCCAAATTAGAGCAGACCAGAGGCTCGAGAAGACATGTCTCCAGGGAAAAAAATTGAGCAGAATGATTTTCTGATATATTTGACCACATCAACAAAATGTTTTAGTTCTTTGAAGAATTAAAAGAGGAATTATTGAGAGGTACATAATACATGAAGCGAATGAAAAAAGTTAGGCAATAACTAACTCCAGGAGAGCAGATTTTAAAAAGCCTACAAAAAAGAAAATAGAGTGATAATATATATTGCATGACTCAGCTCTTAAAGTATACTTAGAGACTCATGACACTATAATAACCATGCTTTAACTAAACATTTTTAAAAAGATTTTATTTATTTGAGAGAGAGAATGAGCAAGGGGAGGAGCAGAGGGAGAAGCAGACTCCCCACTGAGTGGGGAGCCTGATGTAGGGCCCAGTCCCAGGACTCCAGGATTATGACCCAAGCCAAAGGTAGATGCTTAACTGAGCCACCCAGACACCCCTTAACTAAACATTTTAATGTAATTCGATAGGGAATGTGAGTGAAGAAAGTCTGTGTATGTCTGTTTGGGGTAGGATTAGAAAATGATATCTTTATCTTCCATAGTAGTAAGTCAATAGATAGTATAAAAAATGGAAAATAAAAACAGCAGTATTTGATAATCAAAATATGAAAACTATTGCCTTTTTGTTCTAGATGCAGTAGTGGGGAATATGAAAGATATCTCTTATTTTTGTTGATTTAGGATCCTTTAAACACTGTACATGCTTTGCTAAAAATAAAAAATTTTACTTATTTTTAAAATTTAAAAATTTTTTTAAATTATTTTTTTAGAAGGTTTTATTTATTTATTTGTTAGAGAGAGAGCTCACAAGTTGACAGAGAAGTAGGTAGAGAGAACAGAGGAAGCAGGCTCCCTGTTGAGCAAAGCCCGATGTGGGGCTCGATTCCATGACCCTGAGATCATGACCTGAGCCGAAGGCAGAGGCTTAACCCACTGAGCCACCCAGGCGCCCCTAAATTACTTTATTTTATTTTATTTATTTGACAGAAAGAGAGAGAGCGTGTGAGCACAAGCAGGAGAGCAGCAGGCACAGGGGGAGAAGCAGGCTTTCCACAGAGTGGGAAGCCTGATGCAGGGCTTGATCCCAAGACTCTGGGATCATGACCTGAGCCAAAGTCAGATGCTTAACTGACTGAGCCACCCAGGCACCCTAAAAATAAAACATTTTTAAAAGATTATATAACATCTTCTTTGAGTCAAGGGGTACCTTAGTACATAGCCTTTAGTTCAGGAAATACTTTTTAAAAACTTATCCCAGGAAAATAATTTTGGGTGTGTTCACAAATCTAAGCATGAGAATGTGTACCACAGAGTTGTTTGTAGCATCAGTAAACTGTAAATATCAAATTCCCATTTCAAGAGGGCATGCACTGATCTCATCTTGCTTAGTGCTGTATCTTATTTAGTATCTTGGGTCTCTGGAATTGTATCTGACACATACTAGGTACTCAATAAATATTTGTTGAATATTTACTCAGAGAATATTTGAATTAATTCATTGGAAAAATGCACAAAAAACAATCCATTGACGGTGGTTTTCTCTGTCTGTAGAGATTATCTGTGATAAATTATTTTTGCCTACTTTTCTAATTTTATTTTTGAAAATTTCTAAAATTAACAGTTTAAAGTTATAAATTTCTAAAATTTAGAAAGTGGTACATTAAAAATTTAAAAGCAGCCAGTAATAAAGAGAAGAGAGTTGGCCATCCATGGAGGTGAGGCTGAGATTGTCTTATACTGTATTTTCTTCTGAACTTTCTGATGACTCAGACCAAAGGACCAGTTAGATAGCTCTCATTGTTTGATAAGTGGAAGCATACATTTTTATGTAATTAGAAAAAATCTTCCTGACAGTAAATTCAAGGAAGAAGTTATATAGAAAACAAGACCACAGAAACATAATAGACATTATCTACAACTTCAGTTTTATAGGAAATTAAATGCTATTCCTGATGTAGCTCCTATACTGACCCTCAAAAAAAAGCACAACTTTGTAATGTAGCTTGGTGAAGGCATTTAGACAGGATTAGTTAATTCAGAGACTTCTCAATTTTTTTTTAAAGATTTTATTTATTTATTTGACAGACAGATCACAAGTAGGCAGAGAGGCAGGCAGAGAGAGAGAGAAGGAAGCAGGCTCCCCGCTGAGCAGAGAGCCTGATGTGGGGCTCAATCCCAGGACCCTGGAATCATGACCTGAGCTGAAGGCAGAGGCCTTAACCCACTGAGCCACCCAGGCGCCCCATAGACTTCTCAATTTTTACATAGGTTACAGTTCCAAACGATTTTTTTAAGTCCAAAATGACCAATTTTAACCTTTTGTTCCCTAGTACATTTCTACCAAATAGAGTGTGGGTTTGTCCTTCTACTTTTTGTTGTATGTAGCCGATTTGGTACATTTTCTCCAAATGGTTAGGTGCTGTATTCATTGAAGGATTTTGAAGCAACTAAACCATTTCCTTCATGATCTCACATCCAGGATTCTTTAGCAGGCCATCCCCTCAACACTTGCCACGCACCCTCTGATGGATGGGTCCACAGTGGTCTTGAACACAGGCAAGCACCCTAGCTCATAGCACTTTTGCATCAGTAGTTAAACCATCGCCTTTGAGTTTTTTCAGAATGCCCTATCGTTACTCTAAACTGTCACTGGGTTAACAGACATTTGGCATCTGTGCTGCTTCTTTAGCAATAAACGTCATCATTTCTCACTTCTCTAGTTGTATGCAGTCTTGTTAACCCCTGAGCCCTGAATACATCATAGTATGTTTATCTGGTCTCTAATTTTCAGCCTCTGCTTATCCTTTATCTACAAACTAAAAAAAAAAAAAAAAAAAAAAAGTCCATTTCATCTATTATTTCTTTCTCTTTTGCCAATTGTTGTTTCTTTATTCATTCTTTGTCAAATGACTCATTTCATCTATACTTGTAATATCCTGTATTTTCTCAATACTTTCAGTTTAAAAAAATCATCTCTACTCTTGTTTCCATTTCCAAGCCTATGCTTCTCCTGACCTGTTGCCATCAACTCTCTCAATACCTCTCTACTTTTCTGTCATGATGGGGGTCAATGATATTCACAAAACCATTCAAAACTAAGTACAAGTGCAGTGAACGTAGCATCGAGGTAAGGGAAAATGGGTGGGTGTGATGAAAATGCCTGCTTGATTGTTTTCACAATATGTTGGTGGTAGGCTAAGTTGACATGTTTGACCTGGAAAATATCTCTGTCTCCATTTGTGACAGTTTATAGGGTGGATATTTGAAAATAGTTGCCATATATTTTTTTGAAAGATTTTATTTATTTATTTGACAGAGAGATAGAAAGAGCACAAGCAGGGTGAAGGGAAAGGAGAGGGAGAAGCAGGCTCCCTATTCAGCAGGGAGCCCAGTGTGGGACTCGATCCCAGGACCCTGGGATCATGACCTGAGCTGAAGGTGGTTGCTTAACCAACTGAGCCACCCAGATGCCCTGAAAATAGATGCTTTATGTGATGTGAATAGCTGACTTGCTCATTGCTTGACTTGATGTAAAGAATCTAGCTCCAAGTAGCAAATGAGTTAACAAACATATCCTTTCATCTCTCTCAAATACTTGTTTCTTTAACCACACATTTAATGGGAACTAGATGACAGTCAAAGGTTGTTGGCAACCTGAAATGCTGATACTCTGTGCTGAGTAAAGAGAGACCCATATGTTTTAGAGATGCAGGTGGCACAGTTAATATTCTGTTTAGAAAATTGAGAGTCCCTGGCTGTGTTGTGTTGTGACACAAACTTCCATCCTGTGGAAATGGGTCATAGAGCAAAGCCAGAATTTTTCTCAGAAAAATAAATTTGAGGGGCACCTGGGTGGCTCAGTGGGTTAAGCCTCTGTCTTCAGCTCAGGTCATGATCTCAGGGTCCTGGGATCAAGCCCCACATTGGGCTCTCTGCTCAGAGAGGAGCCTGCTTCCTCACCCCGCCCCCCCACCTCTCTCTGCCTGCCCCTCTGCATGCTTGTGATCTCTCTCTCTGTCAAATAAATAAATAAATCAAAATTTGAATCCTTCAAATACTGGAACAGTTACAGAAGTAAAAGAAGTGAACCCTAAATCATAGAAAAGATAATTAGGGTCTGGAAAACTTTCAGGACAAATGCTCCTGTCCTGCATCTAGTAGGCAATAGAGCTGAGGTGAATTCAGGGAACTTGACTCCTGAACTTCACCTTCTAGAATTCACCACTCCCCTGGTTATCTTAATATTTTTTGATTGAGTTCCCAGGTTCAGAAAAGTCTGTAAAATTAGGAAAAGCCACAATGCTTTTCTCTTACTTTTGTCTCCTCCTTTCCATTTTCTTTGCCTTCCTATAGTGTCTTCTCACCTTTCACAGAAATAATCTCAGACTTCAGTATCATTACAAAAAGAAAGGATGTTTCTGAAGAGAATTTTTATATATAATACATCATGTCTCGCTTCCTAGCACAATTGAGGAGCACCATGGACCATGATTACATAAAGAGATCCCTGCTGCTTCCATCCTGCTGTGTAAACCTGTACATTGGAGAAATAACCCAATTTTAAATCAGTGTAATTTGTAATTTGGAGCATTTGCCACTTGCACAAGTTTAAAACTCAGTGGAGTATGGGGGTTTATGTGTGGACTGGTGGCTCTGATCCTAACCTTATTTTCAGAACCCCATGTTCTCCTGGACAGCTGCTCAGCTGCCATCCGGAGTGGACACACCTGCCCTTTCCTATGCTTCTACCCAAACCTGCCCAAGTGAATTCACTGCATTCCTCCTTTTAGATTTCAGGCCACTGAAAACGTACTCTCCAAATTTGGTGCATATCTGTTTAGCTGTTTTGCCACAATCCTGCTAATAGACTAAGAGAGAAACAATTTTATTTTTAAAGATTAAACAGGGGCGCCTGGTGGCTCAGTGGTTTAAAGCCTCTGCCTTCGGCTCAGGTCATGGTCCCAGGGTCCTGGGATCGAGCCCCACATTGGGCTCTCTGCTCAGCAGGGAGCCTGCTTCCCCCTTTCTCTTTGCCTACCTCTCTGCCTGCTTGTGATCTCTGTCTGTCAAATAAATAAATAAAATCTTAAAAAAAGATTAAACATATATAACAGGAAAATTTTATTTGTCTTTCAAATCTCTACCTTTTTCAAAAGGGGGGAAAATCCAAAAACAGTATGTATAATGGTTTTCTCATACCTAAGTATGATGGTAAGTAATTAGAGGGGAGTGCAGATTGGAGAGCTGAAGTGTGAAATTGCTCTGGATAAGCGAGAGGAGATGTGATAGAGAGAGGATGGCTGGGGTTGGTGAGAAGAAAGGATAGGATTGTGTCTGGGCAGAGACAGGCATCCACCGGAAGATTTATGAAGTTTTGGTGATGTGCTGACCCTGCCCCCTCCATGACAACTTCTATAAAATCCAGCTGTGTTTGTTCGATTTTGGAATTGGATTTATTCTGGAGGATCTGTGTTTGATGCCACAAGAAGTTTGGTGGTGCAGGTAAAAACCACATTTACACAACCCTGCACGATCCCCTCCCTCTGACGTGCCTGCCCCATGCTCTCTATATTAGAACTTCACTGGTTTCCTCCATGTTTTTGAACACATTAGGTAGACTCCTGCCTGAGGGTCTTCACACTTGCTGGTGACTCTACCTGAATGCCCTTCTCCTGTATAACCACATGGCTTACATCCTCCCCTCCTTCTGGTCTTTACTAAGTTGTCCACTGACACAATGAGGACTTACTTAGCCCCCTGTTGAAAACTGCACCTCTTGCCCGCAGACCGCATCTTTTATCTTGTCTGGCTTCTCCATTAGAATTTAAGAGGGCAAGGTATTCCCTGTCCCTTTTCCCCAGTCTGTCTCTAGTGCCTAGAATAACATGGGACACATAGAAAGTGCTCAATAAATATTTATTGAGTGAATCAAATAAGGACTGCTGTCCAGAGGAACCCAGTTACTTCCTGCTACCAAAACAGCCAATGGGTGATTCTCAAAGGATAATATTAGACTCCTTCTATCTATATAGACAAGTAAGCATAAATAGGAAGACTGAAGAAAAGCATTCATTGAAATCCTTCCTAGAAAAAAATTTGTGTGTTTTAATTCAAATAATGATGTGTAGATGTAGTGCATTACAAAACAAACATGTACTAGGCAAAACTGGATCATCCTTGAAATATTTATGTTCTAAAAGTTCCTCCTTTAAGTCTGTTCTTCCCGTTTTAGAGAAATGCAAATTACACATGGCAGTAATCTACCTTTCTTTGGAACACTTTTCCTTTCTTAGGCAGTTATTTCAAATGGGAAGAATAAAATGCTTAAATAAAAGATTATTTGCTGTCTTGAGTAGTACACAAGAGCTGTTTTGCTCTGTTTTTGTTATCCTGGCAAATTGTCTAGAAGATTAATCTTTGAAGAGACTTTTTATTATATCCTTAGAAAACATTATTTTAAGCAATAATCTAATGAAACTACTTCTCCTCCACACCATTCAAGACAATTTTACAGAAAAATAAGATGAATACAAATCTCTAAGTATTGACTGTGTATTTTGAATCTCTTGGGTCAATGATGTCAGCTATTACAGGGGCCCATACTGTGAACAGAAGGTATTGCCTTTGTCCCAGAGAGGGACCTGTCACTGCTTGTTTCCCCTCTCCTGCTGTGGGTAGGGCTGTGCTGCTGGTTCTCAGCAACTGCTGTAAGTTCTCATTCTATATCCTGGACACTGAGTCACAGTAACTCCCAACTTTTAAGCTTGCTTCAAAACCGATCATTTAAGATCAAGATTCCTTTAAGTTAGGAGGAGAAATAACTATGTTGGCTCAAACCCTACCTCCCATAATCTTGGTGAAATCTGCCATAAGAAATATCTCTGATTTCTCTGAAGGCCGCCAAATTCTTCACTTAAAGAAAAGTCCTCTTTGATTTGAAGCTAACTATTTAGCTTCTAGTCTTTTTTTTTTTTTAAAGATTTTATTTATTTATTTGACAGAGATCACAAGCAGGTGGAGAGACAGGCAGAGAGAGAGAGGAGGAAGTAGGCCCCCTGCTAATCAGAGAGCCTAATGCGGGGCTCCATCCCAGGGCCCTGGGATCATGACCTGAGTCGAAGGCAGAGACTTTAACCCACTGAGCTACCCAGGCGTCCCTAGCTTCTTAATAGTGTGAACGTGTATAGTTTATTATCCAAATAGGGACATGTTTAGGAATGGAAAGGAGGTGACTATTAATATATCTGGAAAACAATCATAACCTAGGATTGTGTGAGGCAAGCTGAGCATTGTGGTTCCTAACTGTGAGGGAAAGTGAAATGAATACTTACTGAAACCATGATATCTGCTAAGTGCCCTCGCACATGCTCTCTCTCTCCATATATATATATATATATATATATATATATATATATATATACATATAATATCTCACTTTCAAAGCCATCCTCTGATGTGGATCTTGGGTACATTTTCAACCGTGGAGCTGAGGCTCTGTGACACTAACTCAAAGAGTTAACATATAATAGTGTCCAAGGAATTTTAGGAACTCGATTCAGGAGAGTTTCTAATAAGGACTATTGATTTAGCTGTCTGGAGGAGATGCATTAGATACATTTTTGGCCACAAGCCAGATGTTAAAATCAATAATTGACTGAAGTCAGATATCGCTAGAATAGAAAGAACTTTTTGAAGACAAGATTAAATCTGAAACCTTATCAAATATTTTGAAAGTCAAATTTTGAAAGTTTGACGCTACGGTGGAGGAAACAGACTTTATCAGCACCATCAACTGGTGGGCCACCCCTGTGGTGCCCATGCAGTGGATCAGTGATCCTAAAGGGACACTATAATCAGACTAACATTTAGTGCACAGTATAAGGAACATGGGATTCACCACTCAGCAAGTCTCTGAATCTTGGACCTGTTACTGAGAAATGTTTACCAGTCTACAGCAGTTATTTTGATAAGCTTTTGTGTTTTGGGTCTCCGTAGACTAAAACCATAAGGAATTGACTTCAATTTGAATTTTGGTTAGTGAGAACAAAATGCACCTTGAGATTTTCTTGTTTCTCTAACATTTTCTTCTTTTCTTCCTACTTGTTAATTTTTCATTCAGTCAATGTTTATTAAGCACCTGTTCAGTGTATCAGTCATTGTTTCAGGAGATGGAGATACAGTAGTGACGAGAAGACAAAAGTCTCTCTCCTCATGGAGTTTACATTCTGGGACTTCAGGAGACAAACAATAAGCAAAACTTTAAACATACAGCATATAAATAATGTTAAGTACTGTAGAGAAGAATAAAGCAAGTAAGAGAGATGTGAAGAATTCTCTACTATGACTGGGTCATGATGATTTCTCATGATGTCGGTTTTGGGAATTTTTCTTTCTTATGGTTTTTTTAGGGGCAAATTTGGCATATAATTCCTCATGATAAGATATGAAGAGTTTCCAACTAAGACTTTTTTCTTGAGCAACTCATTGTCTAAATGGAATTAAGTAACTGAAAATTATATGTAGCTCCTAAAGTTCAGCTTGTTTTTTGAATTTTGAATGTTAACACATCAACTAATTCTACAAAGATTTGAATTATCATGTAATCTCAACCGTTATTCTACCTTACATTATTATTTAAAACTTAATCAATATTTGTTGGCAGAAAAATGATACAGTATTTTTCCCAAAGTTATCTTCCAAACGCACTCTTCTCTTAACATAGCCTTTTGCTGACAATTTGTTCTCCTATGCAGTCAGTAATTCTTCATAATTCAAAAGTACATAAAATTAATAAATTTCACAATAAATTTATTATCAGCATTTTATTCTTCCAGAGATACATTTAAACTTCCTCTGACTGACAGAATTTCAATATATAAAACAGATAAAGAGATTTTCACTCTGGTTACTTCTAAATTGCTCATCAATTTTATTTTGTTTTTACTTTTTTATTTGAGTATAGATGACATGCAGTGTTACATTAGATTGGTTTCAGGTATACAAAATAGTGATTCAGCAACTCTAGAATTAGGCTGTCCCCATCACAAGTAGCTCTCCTCTGTCTCCATACAGTGCTGTTACAATACCATTGATTTTATTCACTGTGCTGTACCTTTTGCTTACAAGATTTTTAAGTTGCATATTTAGTTAAACCTGTAAATTCCTACAACATTCCCTGTGTGTGTTGCTCACAACAATACCCTGTTTAGATATGATGGTGATGTGAATTTTTACACAAGCTCTTGTCACACACACATTCAGGGACACCAAAGTGGCATTGAATTGGCTGTTTGGCTACTCGACTCCTCAGCCTTCCAGTAGCTGAGTATGAAGCTGAAGTAGAACAGCAGCTTTTGGCCAAACGTGAAACAGCAGTAGAGCTCCCTGTCACCCCTGCTTTCCCAAATAGTCATTCCTTGGAAGCGGCCCAGTAGGGACAGCCATTGGAGCAACAGCTTCCCAGCCTTCTTCATCTCTGGTAACTAAAATGTTGAACATGGCATCTGAGAGAGTCTCAGAAGGTTCATTTTGATACGGGACATTATTAACTGAATGGGTGGGTTTTCATCCTTATTTGCCTGTTTAGTTTCCCCAGAACCTTAGTCTTTCTTGTCGGTGGACACCATCAGTGCAGGTGGTTCTCTTGGCTTAGTTGGTATGCATGGCTTTCATTAGAAGGGGGTGAGAACCCGAGTGAGTTTTTAGTAAGTGGCTCCCAGGCTTCGTATTTACCTTCTCTGTGCAACTGTGGCATCATTTGATAGGAACTCTGCTGAAGCTTGAATTCGAATAATAAAAAGTATTTAATTTTGGCTCCACTACTCGATTTACACTCATCTGGAATGTAATAATCTGCAAATTTAAACTTGAATAGAAAGCGATTTACTTTTGCTTTTTTGACCCTGCGATTTTATTGTCTGCTGCAAAACAGAAGCAAATAATAGGCAACATCAGGGTAAAGCATGAGAAAGGGGATGGGGACCAAATTGACTAAAAATGCTAAGAGCTGGTATATGTCATCTCTCCAGGATCACCGCCAGGTTGGATGGAGGTAATGTTCAATAGTCAGCTGTCAACAATTTCTTAGTATTTGTGTTGTGTATTCTGATGAAGGGATGAGTCTTCCTGTCTCATACCGCTGTAGCAGCTTCCCTGCCTCAGGAGGGGACTTGCGTCCTCCTTCTTCCTGCCAGCTCCTCCCAGGCTGCAACCTCAGAGCAGGAAACCCTTCCTGGAACCCAGAGTGTGACTTCATGCCCTCCTCTTTCTGAGCAACTGCAGCTGTCTGTGCACATCTGCCATGGCGCTGGCCCCACCCTCCTGCCTTCATAAGTAGTGACTTGCTTGTTGGTTGCCCACCTCTTGAGCATGTTTTCTGAAGACAGGTCTGTTTAATTCAATTTTATATTGAATTAAAAGTCCTAGTTCTTGGACTTTTTTTAAAAAAATATTTGTACAGGGGCACCTGGGTGGCTCAGTGGGTTAAGCCTCTGCCTTCGGCTCAGGTCATGATCTCAGGGTCCTGGGATCGAGCCCCGCATCGGGCTCTCTGCTCAGTGGTGAGCCTGCTTCCCTCTCTCTCTGCCTGCCTCTCTGCCTACTTGTGATCTCTCTCTCTCTCTCTCTGTCAAATGAATAAAAATAAAAAAAATTAAAAATAAATTAAAAATAAAAAATATTTGTACACATGGGACACTTTCATTTTCCGTTGAGTATTTGGCTTTCCCACAAAAGTCTAATTGCTCTGACCATGGTGATGCCATAGGAAGAGATGTAGATTTGAGTCCATCTAACACACATTTTATTAATAATTATGCAAACACTTAACCTAATGAACTTGAGCAAGTCTCTTGGCCTGAGTTTCAGTTGCGTTATAGGTTTATAATGTATCGAACTCAGTTTTTTGAGGATGAAAAGAAGAAATGAATGTGAAAGGATATATAAGCAGCCAGGCTCTAGACAAAAGGAGGTGTTATTATATGGCCATGGCCAGTTTTTCCTCTGAATTTCCAGTAGCAATTTGTACTGAATGGCAAATTTAGCTTGGTTTGGAGGTGAGAGCTGTGGTCTGGTTGGAAGTACCGACATGAGATTTTTTTAAAAAAAGGCAAAAAACTGGGAGCAAAGCCATGCCCCACCACTTCAGTAGCTATGTGACCCATGATAAGTTTCTGAAAAAAGAATCTTAAAGCTATTTAGCTCTAAGGTCATCACTGTGAAGATCAAGTGGAAAAATATCTCTAAAGGCACTGGGTACAGTGCAAGTGCTTGGCCATTGTTTAGAAAGCATTCCTCAGGGCAGAGAATGGTAAAGGTGAATCAAAAAGGTTCTGAACAGGCAGCACACAGAGGAAAAAGCCTAACTTGAACTGGTGTGACCTGAGTAAGTCCTGGAATGACCCTATTCCATTTCCTCAGATACGAATCAGGGGTAATAATAATAATTGTTTCTTAATTATATCTTAGGGTTATTGTAAAAACGAAAAGTGGTAAAATATCACCAGGCCTGTAATAGTGGCTCAAAAATTTAGTCATGCCTATGATAATTCTCCTTATTTCTAAAGATAATCTTTTTTAAAAAATAGGTTTTATTTATTTATTTGATTGCGGGGGGGGTGCATGAGCAGAGGGAAGGGCAGAGGGAGAACCAGACTCCTTGCTGAGCAGGGAGCCCAATGCAGGACTTGATCCCCAGACTCCAGGATCATGGCGGGAATGGAAGGTTGATGCTTAATGGACTGAACCACCCAGGTGCCCCCCCGCCAAAGTGGTCTTAAGCCATGTCTAATTTTATGTTATGGAATATAGTGTCTAGGATACTCTTTTGACAAAATGCAGGCAAGTCACTGTATAACTTGACTGCCTCCATTTCAGGCCACCTATTAGGTGATAAAACACTGATGATTAATGAAGATGGAGGAGTAGAGGAAACAGGCACAGCTGGTAAGAGATGGAATGATGATGTCAGAGAAAGAAGTGATGAAAATTCTAAATTCTAGCAACTTTTTTTTTTTTGTAAATAGGCTCCATGCCCAGCATAGAACCCAACGCAGGGCTTGAACTCACAACCCTGAGATCAAGACCTGAGCTGAGATCCAGAGTCGTATGCTTAACTGACTGAACCGTTCAGGTGACCCACAAATTCTAGCAAATTTGATAAGATGAAAGCTTTCTTCCTGAGCCCCTCTCCCCCATCCTTTCTACGGAAACCCTTGTAAAGAGGAAGTGAACCAGAGCATGCTTTGAAAAGCACTGCGTGGTGGGGAGAGTGTCAGGGGCCCTGGCTGAGGTGGGGAGCCCCCGACACTGACACGGTGTATTCACTTCTATAGCAAAGTGGGGCTATGTAGTAATGACATGTATTGAAATTGTACTGTGTGTGCCACTTGGACATTTTTAGTGAATTCTCAAAAACAATGTCTGAGGCCAGTTGTGAAGCTGGGATGTTCCCCAGTTATAGAGTTAGTAGGTGGCAGAGCCAGGATTTGAACCCAAGTACTCCACATTACCTTCCCCTTTCAGCTTTAAGCTTCTACACTATGGTGGCCAAAGATGTCTGAGCAAGCAGGTCTGTGGGGGCACCACTCAGAAGTGGTTTATGTTAGCAGTGTGTTTCATTGGTCCTTCTAAAGGTGGGGCTGGGGAATAAGCTCTTTTACTCCTGAGAGCACAGGGAATAAACGGAGTTGGTTTATGACAGATTTTTAAATTGAGAAGAATGTAAATATTGGCTTGTAGACTAGTGACAGAGCTTCCACTGAGGGTCAAGCAGAAGAGCCAGCCACCCGCGAACTAGCCCAGAGGAGTGAGGTGACGCAGGAGACCCTGATATGTCAGACGCTAAAGGAGTGGGGATCCCTTCTCAGGGGTCCCAGTACTGCTAAGAGATCAGACCAAACAAGAACCAAAAAGCCCCACGAGATTTACCACTTAGAACACAGATGGCTTCGCTGGTGTTTGAAATCACATCGCTCATCTCATTCTGTTTCTATTTAGAAGGATTTCCCCCAGGTGTTGTTCCTTAATTTTGTCCCCAGTTTTGGGAGGCGTGCCTTCTTTTGGGCCACTCTGTGCATCCCCTACTTCCTACATGTAAAAGTGCCTGGTCATTGAACTTGTCCCCCTGATTGTTAAATCACCATAAAGATACATTTCTGCTGCAGCTGCAGAGCTCAACGTCTCCAGAAGACCCTCCAATCTTTTCTGGGCCTGGAGGTTTCAGTCAATCAACAAATCTGCAATTAAAATGATCATGTTTGCCTTCAGACACATTTTAGCTGCATCTGAGAGCTAAAGTTTTTTTTTTTTTTAACTTTTTTTTTTTATTAAAAAGGATTCCAGTCATGCATTTTGATGGCTGGAAGAGTGAATTAATAGTAGTCTAATAACCGTGGATGATGCTTTTGTGAGCCGGCACTGAGGTAAGGCTGCACATCTCGGTAGGAATGACAAGTGAATGAGTCTGCCGCTCACTTAACCTGCTGTTCTTTTCTCTCTCTATTTTCTCTCCTAGGAAACAGATGGAAGACTGCTGTGACCCCGCCCATCTCTTTGCTATGACTAAAATGAATTCCCCCATGGGGAAGAGCATGTGGTATGACGGGGAGTTTTTATACTCATTCACCATTGACAATTCAACTTATTCTCTCTTCCCCCAGGTTAGTATAGTTTGTTGTTGTCTTGATGTAGAGTTACCCATGTATCTTGACATCATAGGGAAAAGATAATTGAGTTTGCCTAACAATTCAGATCTCCTCCTTTTCATCTCCTTTCTTCTCTTCTTCATTATAAATGTTTTTCTTTATAGCTGTCACCTTTTTTGAAGAAGTCACATAATGTTTCCATGCAGGGGCCGAAGTAATAGTTTTCTTAGCCCTTCTGATTTGAGTCATCTGAGACTGAAGGAAGCAAGGTCAGGAATTGTGGAATTCTAGTGTTTCAAGGTTGGCTGTGGAATGATCTTGAAGATTTGCAGTACTGGAATGTTTTCTTAGGACGGGTGTGCTCTCCGGGACTGGGAACCATATGGTTAGAAGTTTGCTTCTTAGAGCTCTTGGATCTTAATCCTGTGGTCAGACACTGCTCTTAAGTGGTGGAGTGGCAAATATGGAGAGAATGAATTTCGTAATTTTTGAAATGGCCTAAATGAAGCCTTGGTTACTTATAGTTTTTCTTCTGGGTTTCCTGAGCAATGAAATAAAATGTTTTACTAAAATATATGCAGTGAAAGGGAAAAATAGAGAAATTGTTATTTCTAGGGAGCCCAGGTTGGAGAGGGGGGTGGTTCTTAGGTGAAATTGCCCTTAGGAAAAAATGGAGAAATGAAGATTAGCCTCCCCAAGTCTTCAAGCCACTCCTGGTTTGGCCAGATGATTGGGCAGAAAGGGAATTCACAGTTAAGAGTTGGAAAACTGAGCCGGGCCTTTGTGTGTCCGTATTAATAGCCAGGAGGCTTCAAAGGAGGGCCCTAATCAAGCTGAGGCACAGGCTCTGCCAAATCCAAAGACCCACTCTGTGAACTAGCCCATCTCTGCTAGTTCATCTCTAGATATTTTAGTTGAACTTCATGGTCTTAGTGTGTAATGATGGTTTTTTTTTTTAATTTATTTTATTTCATTTTTTTAAAAAGATTTTATTTATTTATTCGACAGAGAGAGAGAGATCACAAGTAGGCAGAGAGGTAGGGGGGAAGCAGGCTCCCCGCTGAGCAGAGAGCCCGATGTGGGGCTCGATCCCAGCACCCTGAGATCATGACCTGAGCCAAAGGCAGAGGCTTAACCCACTGAGCCACCCAAGCGCCCCCCAAAAATTTTTATTTTAAAGTAGTAAAATAGAAGGTTGAATTCCTGGCCATCATCCATGTGTTTTCTCTATCTTCTCCATTTGCCCCTGAGAGGCTTCTCAGTGTCAAAGGAAATGACTAAGAGCCATAAAATGTGAGATTGAATTTCTTCTCCATTTCTTACTAACTAAATGCCCTGCTAAGTCACCCAGCTCTTTTGAGACTCAGCTTTCTCATCTGTACAGTGGCTAGAGCAGTACCTGTCCTCCCACCTCACAAAGTGGTGGTCAGGATGGATGTGAATAATGCATGTCCGTGGACTTTGAAGACACGAAGCATGTTGTAAATGTCGTGGTTCATATATTGCATCTTCAGACTGAGGAATGAAGGAGATAATTGCATTAGTCAGGGTTTAAGGCAGGGAACAGAAATCTTCCCAGGTATTTTTAGCAGAAAGATACTTCTTATTGGGAATTAGGTACTTAAAAGAGCATTAGAAGAATGGATAAGTGGGAGTCAAGAGTGGCTCCTGGAATTACTTAGTTCAAGAATTTACTGCCATAACTGTGGTTAAGAGATCAGAAAGCCCCAGCTGCCACTGCAGTTAACATGGTCACAACTGCCTGTGACAGGAACAGGGTCGGGAAGATGGGTTCCAATTTATCTTCTTCTAAATCACCCTCAAGTGCATCTAATGGCTAAGATTAATTTGCGTCTGGAACATTAGTTGCAGAGAAGTCCAGGAGAGGCAGTTTTTAAAACAATCAGGCTTCAGCAGGAAGCTAGAAAAGAGATGGAATGGAGGGTAAACAAGCCAATCCCCAGTATCCTTTATGTACAAAACCTGATGTCAACTTGCTATGAATGAAGAAGAGATAAGGAAGCAATCTTCTTTAAAGCTCATCAAATAGAAAAATTTTAAAAGAAATCCAAAATAGTCTTTTTATACATGAGGGTTTTCAGTCATCCCAACTGACTTCTAACGTTGTGCTAGCAAATGGATTTGAAGAAAAGAGATGATTAAAGAAATACAAACTAGCCTCCCATCTTATCTGTCAGTTGCAGCAGTAAGATAGCAGGAAACATTTCCTTTTTAAAGTGTGTGCACATGAATTCTGTACTTCTTTGTGCTGGTTGTAAGACCAAGGGACCATCCCTGAATAATAAGGAAAAATGGTTTTTCTTAGGAAGCAGAAGTCATTACATCATTGTGTGTGTGCACAGTCATGACAAAAAGCTAAACCAATTCAATGAATAGATTTTTTTTTTAAAGTTACATGTGTATTTTTCTGCTGAGATTTTGAAATGACTAATTTATAGAAATCCCAGAAAACCAGTGTGCAATAAAAAGGATGGTATATATCCCTGGGCCCTCACTCTATTATTATTCCTTTGTGCAATATTCCTACTTTGATATCCGGAAGCTAAGTTACCGGTTAATTGATACGCTTCATTCAGATTCCTGTGGGAAGAAAGTTGTATGTGCTAGTGAGGCAGAAATGCAGCTGAGTGGGTTAGGCTCAGTGCTGTTGGTTGAACAAAGCATCCCTTCTTTCCCTGAATTTTAGCAAAATAATGCCAAATCACTCATGCTCTAACTCAGATGTATAATTCTATGTCACATTTTAAATTATGTATTCTAACATGTTAATCTTGATTTTTATTACATGTTCCCCCTACATGCTCAATATATGTTAGCTATCATCATTATTGTTATTCCGTTGCCTACCTTTATCCACTGTTTTTTTCTTGCTCCTGGAGTCGTTGCCAAGAAGCAATACAAGATCCTCTATGTATTGTGGAAATGTAGCAGGCCCTGAGTCAGGGCTGGAGAGTCCATGGAGGGTCCCGTGGAAAGCCAGTGTGCATTTGTTTGTTTGTTTTAAATAGATTTTATTTATTTATTTGACAGAGAGAGAGCATAAGCAGGGGGAATGGCAGGCAGAGGAGGAGAGAGAAGCAGGCTTCCTGCTGAGCAAAGAGCCCGACATGGGACTCGATTCCAGGACCCTGGGATCATGACCTGAGCTGAAGGCTTGAGTCTTGGGTCACTTAACCAACTGAGGCACTCAGACACCCCACCAGTGTTCTTTTAGATGCGACAGTGAATCTCCTTAATTATAATATTCTTCCTTTCTTTTCCTTTCCTTTTTTCTTTTTTCTCTTTCTTTCTTTTCTTCCTTCCTTCCTTTCTTCCCTCCCTCCCTCCCCCCTTCCCCACTTCCTCCCTCCCTCCCTCCTTCCCTCCCTCCCTTCCTTCCTTCCCAATTAGTTGTTTCTTATTTGGACCTCCCATAACTTCCTATAGTGTTATTATCAAATTCATTCAGTTCTACCTCATATACAGTTAGCTACATAACTGCATATCCACAGGTTACAGTTTTCTGAGAGTCATTATCTGCTGATCTCAATACCATCTTGTGAGCTTTTGAGGAACAAGAGTATTTTTTCCATGTTGGGCCTAACGCAGGGCTTCCCACTTGATAGAGATACTCATTTTTAGCTGCTGGTGTTTGCCTAGGGCTTCCTATCTTTGTCCTCCCTGGGGTGATCCCCTGAAGTGCCCTTGCTTGAACAGTTTGGAGACCAAGCATGACGTTTTGATGCAGCTATTTCCAAGTGGCTCTATACATGTATTTTCATTAAGTATTGGTTGAATATTATTAGGCTTAAAGGGCTGAAGTTTTATCTTTACATAGATTTTTCTAGAATATGCAGTGTATGTGTGTGTGTGTGTGTGTGTGTGTGTTTGGAGGGGATATGACGGTAAGTGTTCCTGCTTTGAGAATACTCCCATCCTCTGTGTCCCCACTTCCTTCCTGCTTTGCCAAAGACTGTCCCTTTTAAGCTTGCATGGTCCCATGTGTGTAGCTATTACCTAAATAAATACTATTTTGACCTAAAACATATCCGTGCCCAGAAAAAGCATAAATTTCCTTGGAAATGAGCAAGGGAGCAGTAGGAATGTTAGAAACCACAACTGTGCAGTTATAATCTGAAAAATATTTCCTTTTGGTGTAATAAAAACACGGTCAGCTCACTATTCACTTATGTTGTGCTGAATAGTTATGTGATATAAATCAAAAGCCAGACTAGCCATTTTTTCTCAGAATATCCACACAAGACCATTTGTAAAGAATCACAAAGCATCATTAATGCACCACAGACATATTTCCAGCTCCTCTGTTTGCCATAAGCTCTCTGACGTGTTCCACTTGGCCTAGACTCGCATTGCCCTTGGCCTGTGGGAAACCCAGCAGGACATTCTGAAGTAGTTTTGTCTAAATGGCTTTGTTAAAATGAAAATACTCATTTTTTTTCCTTTCACAGTCATGTGCTTAATAGAATCTTTTGAGCCTCTGGATATCCCTGAGTCTCACAGCAATTTTTTTCTCCTTGCTAATGAAATTTGGATTATACTGTATGATCTACAGCATTTGGTAACTTGTTTTTCTGCTTATCAATATTATTATGATAATTTTTCCAATCATGTTCCTTTTTGACTAGGAAGAAACTAAGGGGACTGATGTTTGGTGGACATAGATCTTTGCCAAATATGTGTTAGGTTCATGTTGTCAGGCTTACATTTACCTCCTTTATAATAGAAACTTGGCACAGAGGCTTAATGGAATAGGTACTTATTTATCTCCCAAAATAGAGAATTAGCAGGTGGGTAGTTGAAGGTCAGGTGATGGCCACGCAGTGCCATCAAGCTCCCAGGCTCCTATCTCGATGCTTGAATGCCCTTAGTTGATGGCCACAGGACCTTCCAGTTTCTGTCCAGAATCCTGCTGGGAAGAAGGAGGAAGGAGAAGAGGGAATATGGAATATATCCTGCTGATGTGTCAGAGGTCAGGATTCAATCACATGGGCATGTCTAGGTGCAAGAGAAGTTGTGAATTTCAGTATTTCAGTTCTCGGCAAATGCCCTCTATGTGCTGGCCTGTCTATCTCAGCTTCTTCTCATGCTATCTCATGCTATCATTACAGCAACTCCATATGGATGTTCTTATTGTCTTCATTTCATGGATTAAACAGACCAAGAAGAGTTAATAAACTTACTCAAGGTTCTAGAGCTGGCAACTGGAAGGGCTGGGATCTGAAACCTGGTCTGTCTGATATCAAAGCTTCCATTGTTTATTATCTTGCTTTTTTTTTTTTTAAGATTTTATTTATTTATTTGACAGAGAGAGAGAGAGATCACAAGTAGGCAGAGAGGCAGGCAGAGGGGGAGGGGGAAGCAGGCTCCCTGCTGAGCAGAGAGCCCGATGCGGGGCTCGATCCCAGAACCCTGGGATCATGACCTGAGCCTAAGGCAGAGGTTTAACCCACTGAGTCACCCAGGCGCCCCTGTTTTTTATTTTCTTAAAAAGACATTGGTTCTGGTAGAGTAGTTGTTCATTCTTATCACTCAGTCACCTTGAAACCACTTAGAGGCATTTCACTTCCATTATATGAATATCCCTAGAAGAAATGGAGAAGTTTCATTCACAGATATTTGGGAGAAAAAAAAAATAAAGCGTATATATGCAAGTTGTAAGATCCTATACCATACTGTAGCTTCCCTTTGAAACTAGTTTCCAGTATGGCACTCTAGTTTCCCTTTGACTTTGAGCTCCCTAGCAGTCCATAAATGAAAGGAGGAATAAGACCAGTTACATTATATTGATTTCTATTAAGTGGGTTCCTGGGCACAATTTCAACTTGTGTGTGGAGGCTTCCCCACTTTACCAAGCAATTCTCAGACACCAGCTGGGTGTCCTCCGATTCAACTCCGTTCTGATACTCTACCTGGTGATAGCATCATGTTCCAAAGACAAAAGTCTCAGTCCCACAAGACCACCCTCTATTTCAGACCCCAGTTGCTAAGTCCAAGTTGTTAACCTGTGCTTCTGATTGAATCGCTACAGATCAGAGTGTCCCATGACCTCTCCTTGAGTTTGATTAATTTGTTAGAACAGTTCACAGAATTCAGAAAATCCACTTACTCACTATATTACTGATTTGCTACAAAGGATATTAAAGGGTACAGTCAACTGCCACATGAAGATAGGGTGATGTCCCAGACAAAGGGGCTTCTGTTCTTCTGACACTTGGGGCCCAGCATGGTGGCAGGTGGAAGTGTTTGAATTCATCAACATGAAAGCTCTCCGAACTCAATCCTTTTGGGGTTTTATGGAGGCTTCATTACACAGGCACGATGAGATGAAAATGATTGACCACCGGTGATTGATCCAACCTCCAGCCCCTTTCCGCTTCTGGGAAATCAGGGGTGGGACTGAAAGTTCCAGTCCTCTATTCATGGTTTATTGTCTGGCAGTCACCCCCACCCTTAGGTGCTTTCCAAAAGTCACCTCATTAACATAAACCTTGTTGTGGTGGAAAGGGCCTTGTTATGAATAACAAGACTTCCATTTCACCTTTATAATTCTGAAGGGTTTTCAGGAACTGAGGGCAAGAGACCAAATATGATAATAGGTGCTACCAGCGCTCTTAGTGTTCAGGGGATTCCAAGGATTTTGGGAGCTGTGAGACAGGAACTGTGGATGAAGACCAGATATATATGAGAAATGTTTTTTGATCATCTGAATATATATTTCTTATAAATCACAATATTGCATCTCTAATAGAGAACTCCACGTTCTCAAAGGGAAGCAAGTTATACTTTGCACATTGCTGCTTTATTATAGGAATCCAGAACATGATCCCACTACCATTAAATAATTCAGGTCATTTACTCTATTGCTCTTGGCCAAGTGCCAATGTTAGAGAACTGTGTAGGGAATGGAATTTAAAGATCTAGGTTTTAGACCTGTCCTTCATATGATGACATTTATGATTCCAGACAAGTCATATACCTGTTATCAGCCTGAATTTTATTTGAGTCAGGATTAAAAATCCCTGGTCTTTGTATTTCAGTGTTATGATGGGAAACAGTTAAAATGAGATTATGGAAGTAAAAGTGCTTTGTAACGAAGGCGCTATACAAACATGTAATACTCTTACTGTTATTATCTGCTAAAGCTTTTATGGCATGCAAACGTCTCTTTCACATTTTGGTAGTACTAGAAACCAGTGGGGGGAAAAACACTACTAGAAAAGGAATGAAGTTAATTTTCTAGTCCGTTGAGTAGTAAGAAGAGATAAATCTGTTGAGTCGGGGACTTAGGGAAACATAAAGCAGTAATGGAGAATGCTACAGACTCTGCCACTTGTACTTTCATGTCATTATAGTTGGGTAATAATTATGATAAACTGAAAATGCAGTATGAGAGAAGTTATTAATTTTGAGGGAATTAAGATCGTGTATCTAAATGAATTCATATCCGGTATTCTTCAAATTGCTGTGTAACTGAGGAGATGAGGAGAGTGATGGTCATAGGATGTCACAATATCTGTTACCTTCGTAGGAAAGGAAAGCAAATGATTAGAAGTGAGGTAGTACATGGAACTGCCCCACAGTGGAGCTGAAGGTAAATGCTAAGGTTTTTTCTTTTGCAAATATAGAAATAATTACAAATTAAGACCTTTCTTTAGTGAACATTCACAGATTTTTCTGTGGTTGAGAACAAAATGAAAATTAAATGTAAGGAATGCTCTATTGTACCAAGGTGCAGACCTTTCTAAAATATTTGACAGTGTGGAAAATTTAGTACAAAGATTGATTATGGCTCAGGCTTCTGGATTCCTGGGAACAATTGAAAAGGATGCATGATGCCAATTACCACTGAGTCAAATCTCATTCTGTAGGTCTGATGGGAGTGATAACTTTCTTCAGGAGGTGTTAATGTTCCATATAACATTTTCTTCTTAGGTTTGGTGACATGACAGGGTTTTCCTGTAGAAAAAGTTTGTATATTCTTTCTTTCTTTCTTCCTTTCTTTCTTTCTTTTTCTTTCTTTCTTTCCTTCCTTCCTTCCTTCCTTCCTTCCTTCTTTCTTTCTTTCTTTCCAATTGGTTTCTTCATCTTGGTTCTTATTATAGGCAAAGGTCCAGCTGTAGAAGGGAATTTCCAATGATTTTGCTTTAGTTTTGAGCATTTGCATGCCTGTAGGCTTCTGTTTCATTTCTGCTATTGATATGTTTATTTGCACTTCTTAATTATATTAGACGTCTTTTTGCTTAGATTTTATTTACTTATTTGAAAGAGAGTAAGCACAAGGAGGGGGAGCAGCAGAGGGAGAGGGAGAAGCAGGCTTCCCACTGAGCAGGGAGCCTGACTCAGGACTTGATCCCAGAACCCCGGGATCATGACCTGAGCCAAAGTCAGATGTTTAACCAACTTAGCCACCCAGACACCCTATATTAGACAGCTCTTAAATGCATAAAGATTTATTTGATTAACTTATGGGGAGGTATCCTATCAACACTGACTTTCTCTGACTTAATTAATGTGGTCAGGGAATGAGAAGATACAAGTGAGTACAGAGAACATTTTCTTAACATTTGTATTTGTTCAATTCACTGTCTCTTCTACTAATTGGCCTGTAATTTCCACACAGGAGATAGCACAGTATGTTCGCCATCCCTCATGGCCTGACTACTCATATCCTGTGATCTGCGGGGTTCTGAACTTCTGGGTCGACATGCCCAACAGGATGGGGGAATTGGTAGGGTGAAAATAGCAGTGGACTTCAAGTTCCCACCCACTAGGCTGGAGATTTTAGTAACTGGCAGCTTCAAAGAGGTAATGGCCAGAAGAAGGCAGGGCCACCCTTCTAGAGGCTTGGGAATGGATCATTTGGTCAAGGCAGCCACTCAAGGGAACAAGGTGGGGGTCCCCAGCATTGGGCTCATAATTAGGGACTGTTTTTGAGAACAGGCTGAAGCATAGTTCTAGGACTGCATGTGAGCTGGTCACTGATAATTTGGAAGGGCACCCTGGGGCTGTGTTTTAAAAATAAGATGGAAGACAAGTTCCAAGAGCCACACCTCAAAGTCTAGGCTAGAAGACTGCAGGCATAACTTGATGGTGATTTCCACAGCTATGGCTGACCACTCACCAAACCATTCCCCTAATGGCCAGGAATGATCCACATTTCCTGGACTCAGGCTGAGTGAATCTGCAGTGGCCCCAAATGTGGGTTTAGGATTGTATATAGAGGCTGAGAATGAAGCCTCTGAGAAAGCAGAATTTTTCAGACAGAAACATAAGGTTCTCTCCTATGCCTAGCTCTGTGGAGACTGACAGAATGGAGGGAGCAGCAGCTAAGTAAAGGAGAGAATCTGGGTGGATTGTTAATTAAGACATTATATTGGCAGCTTGTCAGAAAAATAGGTGAGTGGATAAGCGTGGTGGGGAAACGTAGGTGGTGAGAGGATGGGGAAATGTAGGTGGTGAGAGGATGGTGTGGGTCACTTCTGCTGACTTAAAAGGAAACTGTGCTTTTGGGGGATAATCAACATTTTATTTTATTTTTTAAAAAGATTTTATTTATTTATTTGACAGAGAAAGAGATTACAAGTAGACAGAGAGACAGGCAGAGAGAGAGGGGAAGCAGGCCTCCCGCTTAGCAGAGAGCCCAATGCGGGACTCGATCCCAGAACCCTGAGATCATGACCCGAGCCGAAGGCAGAGGCGTAACCCACTGAGCCACCCAGGCGTCCCAATAATCAACATTTTATATTCTGAAAACCCCCTTTGGGGGGAAAAAAAAAAGGATTTATTTATTTTAGAGAGAGAGCATGTGTGAGTGGGGGAGGAGAAGGGAGAGAGGGAGAGAGAATCTCAGGCAGACTCCCCACTGAGCACAAAGCCCCACGTGGGGTTTGCTGTCACTACCCCGAGATCATGACCACAGCTGAAATCAAGAGTCAAACGCTTAGCTGACTGAGCCACCCAGGTGCCCCTATTCTGAAAACTCTTATGCATAGGATTTTTTCCCCCTAAATTTATTTGTTTCTATCTACCCAGCCTCAGAGTTTTAGCTCTTTGCTAAGAAAAAAGAAAAGGTGCTGAGAAAAAGGCAATTGCATATCAAATTTATTCAGTCATCTTTTTGTCCGAGGTGTTCTGTTACTGGTTAACAGCTTCTTGTAAAATATACAAAATCTAATAATTTTGCTTAAGTTTTCTTTTCCTAGGGTTCAATCTATTCTGATATTATATACATTTTTGAGTCTAATCACTATTCAGATAATAGCCTATATTCACAAAGTGTTATTAATTCCAAAGCCCTAACTTAAATTTGCCAATTATTGCTTTTTGTTAGAGCCTGATGCAGACTTTGACAGCAGCACAAAAGGTCAGCAAGAACTGAAAGGACTATGGTTCATGGGTCTTCTAGATGACTGAGATGGGGACTGTTGGAAGCTTTCTTTCAATCCAAAGGCCTGTGATATTAGTGGACTCGGAAAAAACCTAGTGCTTCTCTATGGCCCATGAAATTTAGAGCAAGTCAAGAATCTACAAAATAAAGTCAGAGTTGGAGCAAAATGTAAAATAAGGCTTTGAGGCATCCGAAATTCCCTTTCACATTTGCTAGACTTACTACCTACAGGGATATGCCCTGCTACCAGTAAAACTATGTTTTCCTGAAATTTTGATGATTCTGTATAAAATGAAAGTTCCACCATTCCTTCGGGTATTTATTGGGCGACTAGTACTAGGTGCTAGGTACTATGCTAGTTCCTGGGGAAATAATGGTAAAATGGAGTAAAAACAGACTCAGTCCCTTCTCCCATTGAGTACTATCTTCAGTGGCCCATAGGTTCCCTACCTTTCACATGTTCAGAATTTAACTCCTGCCCTCCCCGTCCTACTTCTTTTCTTTATTCTCTGTCCCAGATCATGACCCACTCAATCACTTAATCTGGACACCTGGATCTTAACCTTTGAACCCATCGTCCCTACTAACCACTATCCAAATCCAGTTTTATTTTGTAACTATCTCTTGAATTTATCCCCTCTTTTCTTACTTCTCTACCACTGTTAGTTCAACACTTATCAGCATTAGGTGGACTAATTCAAGAACTCTTTAATAATGTCACAACTATCACCTTGCCTCCCTGCATATCCTTCACCCTGCTGCCAGTGTTGCTGTTATAGAATGTAAATCTGTTTTCTTGTCTCCTCTCTGCCCGCCCTGGAAGCAAGAGGAAATGGCCACACAGCACACTCACCAAGCTTGTGGGAGCAGTTTTTACTGGAGAAGACTCAGGGAGAAGGGCAAGTAGCAGCTAGTAGACACCCTGTTATCTGATACATCAGATACTCTCTGCCTTTTTGTGATTAGAAATGATGAAATTCTAGATGTTCTCGATCCTAGGAAAGGATCTAGAAACTGAGCTGGGCTTTTTAGTTGTCTAATGAGGAACAGATGCACTAATGCCTTTACTGATGTGATTCAAAGACTGATGTGATATAATAGTACTGGAATAGAATAGAACCTTGTCCTGGCCTCACTTACCAGCTCAGTGTCCATAAGTAATGGAAAGCCCTCGGTAGCCATGACTGGTAGCTAGGGGAAAAGCCTTGCAGATGCAGGTGAATGACCCACCTTGACCAGAAGAGGATGTATTAGTCAGCTCATGGTTAGACAAGAGCTATCCTCTTTCTTGGCATGAAGTGCTGGGATCCCAGCCTTGCCACTGGGCAGGATTGGGGGCCCTCAGCACTGGGCCACTGCTGGTTTCCATAGAACTTTACTGGAGGCCACTTCCTTTTTTGGACTGCAGCCTATCAGTCTTAGACAAGTTAGCCCTTCTTCTTTACCATCTAGAGGATAAAGTTTAAACTTTGTAGGACAGCACATAAGGCCTTCACGAAGCATGCTATAAAGCATCTTATGTCTGTAAAACTTTCCTGGTTCCCTCTCCTAAATCTCTGTTGCCCTGTTGTCTTAATTTAAAATCTGTTCTTTTTCACCCCCATAATTTGTATATCTGTTACTGTCCTGTTGAATAGCAACTATTTGTTCACATGCTTTCTGCTTAGCAGACTGTGAGGCCCTCAAGAGCAGAACCTTGACAGGCCTGGCACATAGCATAGCAGGTGGTAATTGAAAAGTATGCTGAATGAGCAATAGAAGGGATGTCCAATCTTTCAAAACCTTTGCAACCACATGTGTGAACCTAATTCTTTTGGAAGGAGGTGTTCCTCACTAAAATGACCCAGGATCAGTTGTTCATAGACACCAGCATTGGAAGAAGGGGAGGGTCTGGTGATAACAGTAATGCAGAGTGTTGGATGGTGTGTCCACAGTCACCCTGTTGGTGCTCAGAACTTCATCTTACTCTTGAGCTGATGTGTTCATACGAAAAAAAAAAAAAAGTTAAAAAAAAAGCTTTGGTGCTGGATGGGTAGTTACTTTGCTTTTGTTTTGCTATTCTTACTCACTTTTAAAACATATATATTTTTTTATTTTTTATTTTATTTACTTATTTTTTTGATGTGGGTTTTTAAAATTTTTTATTATTTGTATTCTAAGTTTTTATTTAAATTCCAATTAGTTAACATGTAGTGTAATATTGGTTTCAGGAGTAGGATTTAGTGACACCTGGTACTCAGTCACAAGTTCCCTCCTTAATCCCCATCACCCATTTAACCCATCCCCCTGTCCACCTCCCTCCATCAGCCCTCAGTTTTTTCTCTGTAGTTAAGAGTGTTTTATGGTTTGCCTCTTTCTTTTCTTGTTTCCCTGTGTTCATCCATTTCATTTCTTGAATTTCACATATGAGTGAAATCATATGGTATTTATCTTTCTCTCACTGACTTATTTTGCTTAGCGTAATACACTCTAGCTCCATCCATGTCATCGCAAATGGCAAGATTTCATTCTTTTTTAGGGTTGAATCATAGTCCATTCTTCTTTATTCATCAGTTGATGGACATTTGGGCTCTTCTCATAATTTGGCTATTGTTGATAATGCTGCTATAAACGCTGGGGTGCATGTGTCCCTTCAAATCAGTATTTTTGTATCCTTTGGGTAAATACCTACTAGTGCAATTGCAGGATCATGTATTAAGAAGCTGTTATTGAGGGACACCTGAGTGGCTCAGTCAGTGTCTGCCTTCAGCTCAGGTCATGATCCTGGGATGCTGAGTTTGAGTCCTGCATCAGGTTCCTTGCTCAGCAGGGAGCCTGCTTCTCCCTCTGCCTGCCTGCTCTGCCTGCTTGTGTTCTCCCTTTCTCTCTCTGTCTCTAATAAATAAATAAAATCTTTAAAAAAAAAAAAAAGTTATTATTGAATAGAGCCGAAAGACATTTTGAAGTTTGTGAAGATCATTTCTTTCTCTTTCTTGTATCTATTTCTTATTTTCCCCCATTGCCTCTACCATCCTATTCCAGATAACAATGACCTCTTGCTTGGAATTTTGCAATAGTTTCTTATTGGCCTCCTTGTATCTAATCTGGCTTCCGCTCCAGTCCATTTCCACACTGTAGCCCGAGTTATTGTTTTAAAATGCAAGTCAGGTAATGCCATCACTTTGCTTAAAACCTTGATTAGCTTCCCATTGATTTCGGCATAAGACTAACTCCTTACCGCCCACAAGGCTCTTCCTGATCTGGGTGATCTGGTGCCTGTTCCTCCAGCATGCAATTCTACAACGTTCCCTCTCACCTTTTACACTTTGTCTTACTTGCCTTCCCTCAGCTCCTCATAAACACTAGACTCTCTCTTTCTCTAGGGGTTTTCAACACACCGTCTCTTTTTCTGGGAGACTCTTGTCTCCTCTTGCCTTGTTCACTTATGTTAATCCAGTAGATCCTGTTTGAGTATCATTTTGTCTGAGGGGTCTTCCTCCCAGGCACCAGGTACCTCTCGTTGGCAACTTTGTAGTCAATTGTTTAAGTATTTGATTCAAGGTTCTATCTCTTTCTCTCTCAGTAGCTGGGAAGCTCCCCAGGAACAGTATTTAATCTGGGAGGGTAGGGAGCTGTGGTATCTCAATTATTAACATAATACCTGGGATATACAGAGATTCAGTAAATTTTAGTGGAATGAATGAATGAGTGAGTGAAAGGGAGGAAGGGAGGAAGAAAGAAGAGAAGGAAGGAAGGAAAAGGAATAGGCAAAGGAAAGAGAGGGACAAAGAAAGGGAGGAAGAAAGAAAGGGCAAGGAAAGGAAGAAAGAAAAAATAAAAGAAAAAGGAAAGACTGCTCGGTTTTGCTATAAAATCACTGGCTGTAAATCTGGTAGACCCCACAGCCTACGTTTTGGTATAAATAGAGAGAGACTTGGAGTGGAGGGGAAAACCCCCACAGTGGAAGCAGTCTGCTCGGGGAAACTTGAGAAGGACTGTCTCAGCCTGGGCCTTAAGAGAAGACCGTGGAGACGGTCAAAGAGGGTTACAGTGAGCTCCCGCTGTTCCTGCAGCTGTGTTTTGCCCATTTGTGGTTATTTATCAATACCAGTCCCAGGTACAGCAATGAAATCAGTCTTAGGAGACACTGCAGTGGAGAAATTGCTGCTCTTTCTGAAGACTTAGAATCACTATCTGAGATGTCAGCTTGGCCAGTCTCTGCCTTCTGTCCAATGAGAACTAAATGGCAGAAGCAGGCACGGAGCCAAGAGTGGGGCTGACTCCTAAGTCTCCTTCCTCCCTGTCGGGAGCTGGTTCCCCCAGGCTCCAGGCCCCTGTGTGGAGGCCAAGGTGCTCTCTGTTTTCCTCAGTCTTTCAACCATCAGCTACTCGACCAATTTCCCCACAAAATGAATGTGTGGGATTTGTATTTTGAAATCATGGATATTATAATACTCCATCTTTTAAATTAACATACTGCTTTCCTGCTTGTTTTCAAGTTATCTTGGCTCAGCTACTGAAGGAAAACATTTTTTAGTCTCTGTAGCGCTGTGAGCCAATAGGCTTAGGAAACAAGCCAATCAATATGGCTTTCAAACAACCTCTTGCCAGAGGCAGTAATAATTTTTTAACCTCTTGGAAATTTAGAGAGGAAAAAAAATTTCAGCCAGATTATAGACACTAGATTATTCTATAGTGTAGGGCAGTTAGAACAATCATCCTTTGATTTGAAAACTTCATGACTGTTCTTGGAATTAGTAAAGAACATAAATTAATCCTCTAAAACTTTTTTTTTTTTACATTGTACTCACATTTCATAGAAATGGCCTTATAACAGAAGGATTGAAATGCTCTGCAGTATTCAGAAGGAAGAATGAAACAGGTCAAAAATTAAAAGTAAATGACAATCATTAAATTCTTAAGGCATTTTATAATGTCATTGACCTTTTCTATAATGAACAATTAGAGGCAAGAAAAGATTTAGAACATGAAGATTTATGTTTAGGGAAATAAATAGTGGTAAGGATTTATCAGATGTGATGTAGATAAAGTAAGGGCTAGGAAACTTTGTTGGAAAAAGGCAAACTATTATCCTTTAAATAAAGATAGTGGCAACAAAATGTCATAGATAATGTCATGTCCTTAAAAAGAGAGTGTCTGAAGGAAACACAAATTTTGTGTTTTGGGTTGTATTATACCGTGGGAATCTTGGTGAATCATGTTTCCAGATGGTTCAGAGCAGCTGTAAGCAGAACAGTGGATGGGGGTACATAGTGAATGGGGACAGGAGGGGCAGATGTGGGGAAGAGGGCACTGAAAAAATTCTAGAAAACCAGGAAAGAGATCAGAGCAGTATGGTTGTTGAAGCTTTCATATTTTAAGTTATTAATAGCTAATATTTACTGATTTCTAAGTACTAGGCTTAGCACTTTTTATAATTATCCCTTATTTAATTCTCTTAATGTCTCCATGGAGGCAGTTTCTTTTATTTATCCTCATTTTAGAAGATGAGAAAGCTGAGGCTAACGAAGGTTCAGGGACCATCTTAAGGTCGGTAAGGACAGAATCTCTGATTATCTAGTTTGTATGCTTAACCGTATGGCCTCCATGACTTGAGAGCTGTTTCTACGACCTGGGCACTTAGAAGATGACTGACAAATGATTTGATATGTTATGTGTATAAATATGGAGTCCATATTGTCATTGTTCCATCTATAAAGTGTTTTTCAATTAAGATGTGCTTGAGAAGTGCTGGGGATTAGATTGGCCAACCCCGAACTTTCTATTGCCAGTGCTTCCTTGGGGCTTGGCATTATGTTTAGCACACTTGAAAGGAGATCATTCTAGCCTCGAAAATCACCCTGTGAGTGTACATTTTTTTCTCACTGAGTCACTTAGGGGATATGTGAGCCAAATGGTCCATCAAAGCCACTGCTGTCGGAACAATGAAAGCTTCATTTACTTGAGAATCCTACTGGTATGTGCAAAAAAGAAAAAAGAAATCTCTGTATGCTTGGGAAATGTAGACATCATGGACTTACCCTATCCGTGAAAGACAGCCAAAATTCCAAGAGGGGCAGGGTGGCTAGGAAGAATGGATGCAAGTGAATATGGCCAAATAAATTTTAAAAAGATAATTAAAAAATTTTTATTGAGTTTTTAATTCCAGTATAGTTACCATACAGTGTTATATTAGTTTCAGGTATATAATATAGTGATTCAGCAATTCTATACATGACTCGGTGCTCATTATGATAAGTGTACTTTTAATCCCCTTCACTTACTTCATTCATCCCCCACCCATCCCCCCTTTGGTACCCATCTGTTTGCTTCTCTAGAGTTAAGTCTGTTTTTTGGTTTGTTTCTTTTTTACTTTTTTTTTCTTTTTTAAAGATTTTATTTATTTATTTGAGAGAGAGAGAGAGAGCATGAGAAGGGGGAGGGTCAGAGGGAGAAGCAGACTCCCTGCTGAGCAGGGAGCCTGATGTGGGACTTGATCCTAGGACTCCAGGATCATGACCTGAGCCAAAGGCAGTTGCTTAACCAACTGAGCCACCCAGGCACCTGACTTTTTTTTTTTTTTTTTAAATTATTGGGGGGAAAACCCAAATGCTAAAGGCTAGCGCTGCTACAGAGGGGGGCTGTAACACTTGGGGGGGCTGGGACCACCCTCCGAAGAGAGCAGGGAGTAGAGGGGGGCTGATCCACCCTCCCCACTGGCCTTTCCAGCCATCCTGGAACAAGTCACGGCACACTGCCGTCTTTTTTCCTTTTTCTCCTTTTGTTTCTTTAATTTGTTTCTTAAATTCCACGTAAGAGTGAAATCGTGTGGTATTTGTCTTTCTCTGACTCATTTCACTCAGCACTATACTCTCTAGCTCCATCAGTGTTGTTGCAAACGGCAAGATTTCATTCTTTTTGATGGCTGAGTAATATTCCATGGTGTACCTATACCATATCTTCTCTATCCATTCATCTATCGATGGACACTTGGGCTGCTTCCATAATTTGGCTACTATAAACAATGCTACAATAAATACAGGGAGGCCTATATCCTTTTGAATTAGTGTTTTTGTGTTCTTGGTAAATACCTAGTAATGGGACTACTGGATTTAGGGTAGTTCTATTTTTATTTTTTTGAGAACCCTCCATACTGTTTTCCAGTGAGGCTGCCCCAGTTTGCATTCCCACCAACAGTGCATGAGGATTCCATATTCTCCACATCCTCACCAACACTTTTTGTTCCTTGTGTTTTTGATTTTAGCCATTCTGACAGGTATAAGGTGATATCTCATTGTGGTTTTGATTTGTATTTCATTTCCCTGATAATGAGTGATGATGAGCATCTTTTCATGTGTCTGTTTGGCCATCTGAACGTCTTCTTTGGAAATATGTCTAATCATGTCTTCTGCCCATTTTTCAACTGGACTATTTATTTTTTGGTGTTCAGTTGTATAAGTTCTTTACATATTTTGGATTCTGACCTTTTATTGGATATGTGATTTGTAAAGATGTTATTTATTTATTTGACAGAGAGAGATCACAAGTAGACGGAGAGGCAGGCAGAGAGAGAGAGAGGGAAGCAGGCTTCCTGCCGAGCAGAGAGCCCGATGTGGGACTCGATCCCAGGACCCCGAGATCACGACCTGAGCCGAAGGCAGCGGCTTAACCCACTGAGCCACCCAGGCGCCCCGGATATGTGATTTGTAAATATCTTCCCCTATTCAGTAGATTATATTTTAGTTTTGTTGAGTGTTTCCTTCACTGTGCAGAGGCTGTTTATTTTGATGTAGTCCCAATTGTTTATTTTTGCTTTTATTTCCCTTGCCTCAGGAGACATATTTAGAGAAATGTTGCTAAGGTTGATGTCAGAGAAATTACTGCCTGTCCTCTCTTCCAGGATTTTTATGGCTTCAGGTCTCACATTTAGGTCCTTAATCCATTTTGAGTTTATTTTTGTGTATGGTGTACAGAGTGGTCCAGTTTCATTCTTTTGCATGTAGCTGTCCAGTTTTGCCAGCTCTGTTTGTCGAAGAGACTGTCTTTTTTTCCATTGCATATTCCTGCCTCTTTTGTCAAAGGAAAAGAGTTAATTTAATGACCTCTCAAAGATGTTTCAATTCATTAATTATTATCCTATGACAAACACATATACAAATAAAGCAATAAATATAAACTGCTTAAAACTATTATGCTCTGTGAAGTCAGTCAGAGAAAGACAAATGCCATATGACTTCATTCGTGGAGTTCAAGAAAAAAGCATTTTTATTTTGAAGTGGAAATAATGAAGTTTGTTTAACTAATTCAGTCTCAAAATATGTAACATTATAGGTACAATGTCTAAGCAATATTAATGAAAATCAAATATAGTAGAGAAGATAAAATATTAAAGATTGGGTTCATTATATTTTTGTAATTTGATAAGGTTTTGTGGGTATATTCTAAAGCTATAGTTTGCTGAGAACTTACTATGTGCCAGACTTCTTGCCATGTGTGTTTTGTATGTATTATCATACAAAGCTTATTTTATTGTCTCCATTTTACATGTAGAAACTGAGGCTGTGGACATGTTAAGTAGCCTGTTCAGATCTCCCAGCTAGCAGCTGGTTCCAAGCTGAGATTCCAAACTGAGTCTGAATTTGCACTCAAACCTGTTGAACCAAACTCTGAATTTACCCACTTAAGCCAAACTGCCTTTCCTCTTGGATTAAGTACAACATCATAGAATGATTACAGCGCAATAAAGTTTCTCCCCTGCTATGTCTGAAATAGCTGTCATAGCACCTCAGGAGATTCCCATTGTGTTTTTCTTATGGAAATGGATGAATGTGTACTCAGCTGCTTCTATTGAGGGGACCTAAGTTGTTCCAAGGTCGCTAGATAGGGAGGTTGAGACATAGGTGCTCTTAGGCACAAGCAGTGCCAGTGAACCGGGTACAGTTTTCTGTAAGTAACTTAGCAATGTGGACCAACGGCCTTAAGTATATCCTTATTATCTGACCTGGCAATTCCACATCTAAGGATTAACTGTAAGGATATAACTGGACAAGTGCTCAAGATTACAGGTGTTGGGTCAGTGACAGCATGAGGAATCCTATGTGGATGGATTAGGGACAGCTATCTTGTTGAGAGGTGCTCTTTTTTTTTTTTTTTTTTTTAATATTTTGTTTATTTGGGAGAGAGAGCACAAGCAGGGGGAGCCGGTGGGCAGAAGGAGAAGGAGAAACAGACTCCGTAAGTAAGGAGTCCGATGCTGGACTCGATCCCAGGAACCTGGAATCATAACTTGAACTGAAGGCAGACGCTTAACCCACTGAGCCACCCAGGTGCCTGAGAGGCGGTCTTGAAGAGGCTCTTGCATGGTGCTTTATATAAAATTAAGCAAGCTTTATCGTCAGCCAAAGGGAAAAATAGAATGTGTTGGTCCTTCCTTCTCTATTCACCTTCCTGGATTTGCCACAATTCAAAGATGTTTATAGCAGCATTGTTTAATGTAGTGAAAAATTGGGAACAACCTAAAATTAGGGAATTGGTTAAATTTTGAATCACCTCACCAGTGAAATATACATTGGTTTAAATAATGAAGGAAAGATGCCCATAATATCTTGTTAAAAAGCATAGTAAGATGATCTCATTTTGGTCAGAAACTAACAAACAGCTGTTTAGGATGAGAGTCTCAGTCATCGAGGGCTGAGAAATCACTGTGGGGAATATCTGAGTATCTCTCTATGTTATTTTGAGCTGAGATAAGGAAGACTTCAGAAATCCTGTGGTCTGTATTCTGTTTCTTAGAATCATGAATTTTCACAAACTGTCTTAAAAAAATGATCTATTATTTCATTTGGGCCTGGCAAGAAGTAGAGACTCATTGCCACCTTTGGCTAAAAGTTCCTTTAAGCATGTATTTTCCTGAATAAGATGTATATTTCTCTTTAACCTCCCACCCTGAATAAATATCAGATGGCTAGGACCCTTCCTGGGTTCTAGCGTTTAAAATGGAAACTGGCTACTAGCAAGCCAAGTGTGGCCCTTAAATGTATTTTATTCAGCCTTTACAATTAAAAAAAATTTTTTGAAGTATATTGCCAACGTTAAGAACTAGGAGATTTCACATAGAATATATTATCAGTTGGACAAAAAATTAGAATATATGGCAGCAACTGGGTCCCATGCCCACCAGCATGGTCTGATTAGCTCCTGATCTTTTGGGTTTTGTCATGTGTCCTTTGTTTACCACAGTCCTTAGCACTCCCTTTTGCCTTTCGTCCACTCCTCTTATGTTCCTTGCCTGGATTCTGTAGGCATTCAATTGTGGAACTCCTGTGTGCTAGACTGGGTTAGCTCATCTGTGTATCCTTAACCTTTATACCAGTAGTCTGAAATTGTTAACAGTTTTGCTGTATTTGCTTATATTCCTGGCATTTCTGGATAAATCAATCAATTAATCAAAACATCTCTGTACTTACTGAGGCTACTACATAATGTCAGAGGTTAATATTTACAAGACATGATTTATAACCTTGAGCAATGTATTCTCCACCTGTGTAGGAATGAGTGTATATACACAAAATGGGTAGCAAATAGTACCAAATGCTAAGTGTCTAGAGTGTCAGTTAAGGGGAGTAACGTTGCTGTAGGATTCTTTTTGTGACAGTGGGTAGGATTGTGGATGCTGATCCCTGAAGATAAGGTTGGTCAGGGAAAGTTCTGAAGAAGAAAGACATTAGGTTGTACTTGAGAGTTGGTAGGGTCAGGGCGGGTCACAGACTTTACTGTGCACATGAATTGTGTAGGGGAACTTCAGCTTCTCCAACTCTACCCAGAGCTGAAGTGGGACCAAGAATATGTATCTTCACTGTACATTTCTGGGTGATTCTGGTATATGTGGGCCACACTATAAAAATAAGAGGGAGAAGATGACTCAAGCCGATAGGGTAAAATAAGCAGAGGTAAGAGTGTGAATGAGGAATTTAGAAGCTATAAAATTCAGTTGATTCGAGGCTTGTATGTGAGCCCTGGGATATGATTAATGGAAAAATGGTTGGAAGAAAGGAATGCTCTAGAAACAACTTCTTTTCCTTTTTCTCACAAGAAAGAATGACATACTTTTTGTTTCTGAGGGAGAGAGAGATAGAGATAGAGTGTTCACATGAGTGGAGATGGGGGAAGGGGCAGAGAGAGAGACCAACCCAGGCTTGATCTCACCACCCTGAGATCATGACCTGTGCAGAAATCAAGAGTCAGTTACGTAACAGACTGAGCCACCCAGGTGCCCTGACAGATACTTTCTTTATAAAAGGGGCATGGGGAGAGAGCAGGAGGAGCCAGTTATCCTCAAAGAAAATATTCTCTGCTTGATTTCTTCATTTTGTCATGGAATAGTTGTATATGAGACAATACTAGGCTTGCTTTTTAAAGAAATTAATAATTTAATAGTTAATTAGCCAGCAATTAATCCTGGTACTATTGTTAAGGTGCTTAATCAGTTAAATTGGATTAACAGTTTAACAGTCTGCTGCATTACTGAGTAATTGCACACTCTTTATGGTTAAAAACAAAATAGATATTAATTCATAACACATTTTAGTGCAGGAGACCTTAAGCTGGAGGTCAGGGGTTTTGCCCCAGTACTTCATTAAAGGGCTAGTATATGGTTGGTTAGAACTCAATAAATACTTGCCAAACATCTTTAACTGAAATGTGCTTGATATTTGTAGTTCTTAATTTCCAGGTGGGCGGAAGTCTGATTAGATTAGTAGTTTTCTGCACCATCAAATTCCTTGGGGTGTCTAAGTGTCACTTTCAGAAATAAGAGACCAAGAGAGGTGCCTACCTGCACCTCAAACAGCATCTTCTGTTTTTCTATTTTCGTTTTTTAATGGAGATTTTCTACATAAGATCTTATTTGAAAAACAACGGAAGACTTCCATTGTGAAACAAACAAAATAACGTCATCAACAATAATAAGTTTGAAAGTCTCTGAAGTATTGGAGAAATGATTTGATTCAATGTCACATATATTTACAAGCTCCTGTGCACAGATTTAACACATAATACTCACGACTCATTGAGCATAAATGAATTCTAATGTTCCTCTCTAATCTGTTTCCATTTTTGAGCAGTCCTTGAACTTGTAGAGGATCTTTTTTTATTTAATTTTATTTTTAAAATTATTTTTATTTTTTTTTACTTGTAGAGGATCTTATTAGACATAATACCTGCAGGCATTTCATGGGTCTTAATGGTGAAAAATGACTTGGTAGGTAGATAATAGGGTAGGGAGTGTGGGAGTAGGTAGGAGAGGAGGCATTATAGCAGCCTCAGCAAATGTAGGGAAACAAGAACTTCAGGCTTTTTTTTTGTTTTTTTTTTAAGATTTTATTTATTTGACAGGCATGGTGAGAGAGGGAACACAAGCAGAGGGGGTGGGAGAGGGAGAAGCTGATTCCCCGTTGAGCAGGGAGCCCAATGTGGGACTCTGTCCCAGGACCCTGGGATCATGACCTGAGCCAAGGACAGATGCCTAATGACTGAGCCAGCCAGGCACCCAAATTCAAGCTCTTTTGGAGGAGAAGTCCAGTAAGTAAAATGGGATGGAGGGAATATGGAGTGTGAGCATAGATGATGTGGTGTTAAACAAGAAAGAACAGGGAGTTTGGGGTATTGGGTTCTGAGTGCCACAATGAAGATCTCAAATGTTTTTGTCTATGGATAATGGGGCAAAAATGGTACATTTTGTACATTCTTTGTAGGGGAGTGACTTGCACTAGATTTTGTTTATTTAAAAATTTACTGAGAGATAAGCAATATAGAAAGAACTGTGAATATTGAATGTGTGTAATTTTATGTGTTTGGACATAATGTAAACAGTTGTGATAACATCACTTTTGTTTTGGAAGAAAACCAAGTACGTCAGAGTGAAGGTTAGATGGTGGGCAAGAACTCGAAGCCGACTAATAGTAGTAAGTCATTATAAAGTTTTTGCAATGAGGTGAGGCACCAGGGTGGCTCAGTGGGTTAGGCGTCTGACTCTTGGTTTTGGCTCAGGTCATGATCTCATGGGTCATGACCTCATAGGTCATGGGATCATACCCTGCATCAGGGTATGTGCTCAGCAGGGAGTCTGCCCCCATGTACGCAGGAGCTCTCAGCGTCTCTCTAAAATAAAATAAATCTTTAAAAAAATTTTGCAATGAGGATGGAAAGAGGAGACTAGAAGAACCTCGGCAGAGGTAGGTGATAGGGTGATATTGAGAGAAAATGACTCCAAGGTTTCTAGGCCATGTTGCTGAGAAAATGTCGGTCCATTAAAAGTAAGATAACAGTATTGATCATTTACTTTGTACAAGACGGAACTCATTTACTCCTTACAACAACTGTCTGAGGTGGGTGCTGTTATTACAGATGAGAACACTAAGGCCCTGAGATTAAATAAGTTGCCTGTGGTCATAGAAGAAACGTTCAGTCAGGACTCAGATAGGGTCAGGCAGAGCTCGAGGGCAGCAGTCCTCAATTGGAAGACGCACTGTGTTTGCAGAGAAAGAGTCTTGCAGTGGTCCTTCTACCTCAGGAGTTGAGAATGCAGAGTCTAGCAATGAATGGCACGAAGCTTGGTTCCTGCTGCTGCCGCTGCCATTTTGTGCTCGACTTCTAAGAATCACTGGACACTACCTTTGAAATGTTCTACATGGCCTTCTTAGCCCTTTTCTTTCCACCATGAAAAATCTCCCCAGTCTGAGAACTTTTGAAATGTGGCCATCCTCTGGCCTGAAGTAGAGGGACGGCCTTCCTTATTGCTTTGGCATTCGTGGGTCAGAAGCAACGTCAGTAACAAATTTCAGTCAGATGGGAATTGATTATAAAACATCTAATGAATCTGCTCAGTGGTGCCATGAACTGATGTCATATTTGGCTTCCAGGGGTTGCGTCCCGACTACAGTTTATATATGAAAAATACATAATACTCCTTGGAATGCTTATGGACTATTTTTTCTAATGGATTGAATCAAACATTTTAATGGAGAAATAGTACCCAACACATAAATATATCACATTATTCAATTTCTACACAGATGCATCCTGTGTAGAAAGAATATTAACACTGAGTTTATCTTTTTTAAATCACAATTTTATTAGTGGAATGTGGAATACAAATCTTAGCAGCTGCTTTCTGGAAATTCACTTTCATATGATTGAAGGACAGTGAAACTTCTTTGAATGGTATGGATGGGCAAATATTCTTTAATTAATACTTGTATATCCCTAGGCAAAGTTTTGGGTAATGCTTTTTAAGGGTTCGATAATTAAATATCTGTAATGAGAAGCATTAGTCTCTGAAATAAATTAACTAACTACTAGATATTTTCATCATAAAAATGCTTACACACTCAAAGTAAGAAAACAGCAGAAATTTTACTTTGAATTTCCAAGGGGCTAGTTAAATAAATGAAAAAACAAATACATATTTGCTTATTTACTGGAAAGGACCAAAGCTGCTTTTGATTCAGCTGCTTCTTGTCATCATTTTGCCTGTTAGCTGGATGCCATGCTTAGTAGGAATTTGCTTGTGGGAAGTTGTCAATCCTTAGTGGAAATAATAAAGTGGGGTACAGAGATAAAGAGATGTGCATCTGAAGAATATTGTTGGAGGGTTTGGGGCTTAATTGATGCACTGGTTAGAATGTAATTAGGTCCTTGAACGGGCAGTGCAATTAAATATGCCAAGGAGGGCATAATTAGATGGGTGGCTGAATGGTGTAATTACATTCATAAGAGGGGGGCTGTAATTAGATGTGAGACAGGGGGTGTATTTAGATGCCTAAGTTGAGGATATAATTAACATATGGGTGAGAAATTAAATTATGTGTGTGGGTGAAGCATAATTATGTGTGGGAGTGCATGTGGATATGTGGGTGAGGGTACATAGAAATGAATGGGTTGGGCTATAATTAGAAGTGCAAGTTCATATTCTTATGGACAAAAACTTGAGATTTTCATCAATAAGTGCAAGCATATGTTTTGACATCATGAGTAATAGCAGCTGGCATATAGTGACAGCCTTTCAAGCCCCTTCAAGGGTTGCAAATCAAAATCTCTGCTTTTCTATTAAGACTTGAGACCCACATCTAACATTGATAGTGATTCTTCTTCTTAATAGTGGCACTTGGTAGTGTTCTGAATACTGAGTGGTTTGGTAATTTTTCTAGCTTTAAAACACAACTGCATAACAAGGAAGACTTGCACCCCCTTCCTATCAAAGGGACGAGTTTGGAGGGAGTAATAGGGTGAAACAAACAGACAAAGAATTTTCCTGTGAATCGTGAAGTGTGAAAATAAAAGTCCAACCCTTTTAGCTAAAAGAGTATCAGCATAAATTACACGTGTAACAAAATAAGGAAAATTTAGCTTGATAGCTTCACTTATTTTTTTTTAGTTACAGAAAATATTTATTCAGAAATATTTATTGCATTCTCCCTTCCTTCCCCCGTCCCCCCAGTATGGACACAACCAAGCAGGAAATGTAGGTTACAGGTGAAATAGGAACAGGAAGTGGTAGAAGGAGGCTAGAGAAAGAAGGATCTAGAACAAGATAGGTGCAAAAGTCATTTGGTGCATCTGGAAATTTACACTGAAGCAGTGAGAGTGATAATTGTCATTAACACTGAGTTTATCTTTTTTTTATCTGAGATATCCTGTATTAAGTTTAAACCAAGGGACTATTTTATCACCATCTTCAAAAGCAAGAGAATATTTTAAAATGCTACTTTGTTGTTTAGAGAAAGTCTTGAAATTAAAGATATTTCATTGGTCATTAGTTTGCTTAATCTGACTCAGTCTGTTACGCAGTTCTTACAAGTCTGGGCACTGGAGAGCCTCCTCCTGTTTGGTCAGAGCTCAGATCGTTTCTAGCCGAGCTCCACTATGGATAGAATTGTGAGCCTTAAAAATAAAGTAGCTAGTTATTTTATCAGCAAAATGAGTTTATTTGGGAATAGCAGAGCAATTGCAGTTTGGGACATGCAAACTATAATCAACCAAGTCTGGAGAGCAAAGGAGAGAGGTTTGCTTTTAGAGGGGAAAGGTAGGAGTTGAGAGGGGTGGTTTTAAATGAAAGTTCATTGGAGGAAAGCAAGAGTTCAGGGTTGTGGGGACTTCTTATTGTCTGGGCTGTTGCTGGACTAGGACAAAATCTCTTTCCTCCTGCTAGTGTGGTAAAAGAAGCTTCCTCCTGTCCAGGTAGGTAAAGTAAGCTGCAAGTAGTGGTACAGGCTTGAGAACTCCTTCCTCAGGACGTCTCAACTCCAATTTGAATGAGGTTTTCCTTTACTCATTTTCACAGAATACCAGGGGGTCACCTCTGGGATTTTAAACTTTTTGGCTTCCTGATGCTCCCAAGAAGCCTAGATATAAGGTTAGTTACTTTTTATAACTTGGATGTAGGGACTTCACAGCCTGCCCCCGATATCTGGTTTTGCCCTGTGGTGGTTCTGTGGAACATTTTTTATTCTTCAATTTTTATTTCACGTCAATGCACGACGCTCATTTTTTTTACATTGTAGACATGCCTCAAAGACTTTTGTAAATTAATTTGTGTTAGAGGTGTTTTTACTAAAATGTTGTGTATTCCTATAAAAATAGTTACTGCAGAATTGTTTAATCCATTCTTTATCTACTAAGTGGTTGGCATTTTTTCTTTCTCCATATACGTCCTCCCCTCCCCGCAAGACAAGCACAGACTCCAAAAGGGTTAGTGATTGATGGTGTTTAACTCACTTCCTCGTAGAGATAGTGTAATTATTCATTCAAGACATCTAGTTACATCTGTGGGATAGAAGATGAGTGGGCACAGACTGTCCACATGTTAGTAATTAAAGTCACTGGTCCTTAGTGCTTTGTTGTCTTGTGTGATTGCGTATGAAGAGGAAGAAGTGAGGCATCTTGTTTTGGAAATGATTTTGGTAAATAATGCTTCATTCACTTAACTGTAAAAACCATTTTGAGATGCTCTAGAACTACTTACATAAGGCACAAAAATCATGGTTTAAATTTTTCAGATTTTAATAGCATTCTTCCAGAAGTCATATTGTAAGCCAGGAATAATTCCATCAGGTGGCATTTGTAATTTGCTTCTGAAAAAGTCTTCTAGCCTGTAATAAGTCTCTTCACCTTCATTTATTTTTTATTTTTATTTTTTTAAAGATTTTATTATTTATTTGACAGAGAGAGAGATCACAAGTAGGCAGAGAGGCAGGCAGAGAGAGAGAGGGGGAAGCAGACTCCCCACCAAGCGGAGAGCCGGATGTGGGGCTTGATCCCAGGACCCTGGGATCATGACCCGAGCTGAAGGCGGAGGATTTAACCCACTGAGCCACCCAGGCGCCCCTTCACCTTCATTTATGCCGTAAAACACTAAAGACCCTAATTTTGTCTTTTTTCTTTCAACTTTCCTAAGATTATTCAATAGACCAGAAATCTCAACTACTTTTCTTTTTTTTCTTTCCTTCTTTCCTTCCTTCCTCCCTTCCTCCCTCCCTCCCTCCTTCCCTCCCTTCCTTCCTTCCTTTCATTTTTAGAGATTTTATTTATTTGACAGAGAGATAGCCAGAAAGGGAACACTAGCAGGGGGAATGGGAGGAGGAGAAGCAGGCTTCCTGCTGCGCACAGAGCCCGACGCGGGGCTCAATCCCTGGGATCATAACCTGAGCTGAAGGCAGACACTTAAAGACTGAGCCACCCAGCCGCCCCTCAACTACTTTTCTTATGCCTAAAAACGTGAGATCTCAGGTCTCAGGGTTACTTCCTATAAAGATGTCCTATAACTGTAGAGCACTCCATACTTTCCTATCATATTTGTTAGATTCTGTTTTTCCTGTTAGCATGTTACGTCCATGAATGGGGTACATGTCCATTTTGTTCACCAGCACATTCTCAGCATACATGGCATTTTCTGAACGATCAGAGATGCTCAACAAATAGTTTTTGAGTGAAAAGGTAAGTTGGACCTCAGCCTATTTAAGGAGAGGCCCAGGCAATGTAGGCCATGGGCCATGTTAATAAGGATAAGGGATAACTCAAAAAACAACATTGGCAATGGTTTCATTCACTGGCTCTTATTTAGAGAAGGGTGGGGCTCATGTTTGTTCTTGCAGTTTGGAGATTAAATTATATATCCATTGTGACATTAAGAAAATTCCACTTTAGGTAAGGTACTGGCGAGAACAATGAGATGTTCAACAAAAATCTGATTAAATAATTAACATATTAAACAAATTGTTGATTATCTCCTCTGTGTTTACTTGGGATATAGAGTGTTGACCAAAAAAAGATAGGGTACTTTGAATGATTCACACAAAAAATGTACATTTAAAAATTCATTAAATCCGTTGATTCATAGAAGTAGTTAATATATTCTCAAAGGCCAATGATAAAAAATATTTTCCTCAAGACCTAAATAATTCTTTGAAGTTGGAAGTATCTCACCCAAAGATAAACTACATATTATACTAATCTAGCAATATACTGACACATTTTTTTCTCTAGAGAATTGAATTTTTTAGTATACAGTAATGTACTAATACCATATATAGGACTTCAGAGTTTCTGATGATGTTCAATGGTTTACTTTATTTTAATTCTCATAATCATACTGGGAGACAGATGGGATAGTTATTATCATGCCTGACTTCCCATGGGGCACTGAGAGTTTGAGGGGATTGGCAATCCAGAATCTGAATTCCAGATGGTTTGTATAATATAGTCATTAAGAAGATTGCCATTAATAGATGGGACAGTGATAGGCAAAACACTTGGACAAAGATCCATCAGGTGAATTAGTGGTCCAGCAATATTTTGAGCTCCTCCCTATGGTTGATCTGCCTAAGCCATTCTTTCATTTAGAGAATATTTGTTTTTGTTTTTGTTTTTGTTTTTTAATTGAAGTACAGTTGACACACAGGGTTACATTAGTTTCAGGTGCACAAAACAGTGATTTCACAAGTTTATCCATTATGCTATAAGCCTACCACATATGTAGCTACCATCTGTCTGTCCCTATATAATGCTATTACAATACCATATCAATATACAATACCAGTATAACCACGGTTATATTCCCTATTTTGTACCTTTTATTTTCATGACTTACTCATTCCATTATTGGGAGCCTATATCCCGATCCCCTTACCCATTTTGCTTATTCCCCCAGCTTCCTTCCTTCTGGCAAACATCAGTTTGTTCTCTGTATTTATGGATCTGTTTCTGCTTTCTGTTTGTTTGTTTATTCATTTGTTTTGTTTTTTTAGATTCTGCATATAAGTGAAATCATATGGTAAATTGTCTTTCTCTGTCTAATGCATTTGCACTTAGCATAATACCCTCTAGGTCCATCCATGTCACAAATGACAAGATCTTATTCTTTTTTTTTTTTTAATGGCTAAGTAATATTCTGTTGTGTATGTATATGTGTGTGTGTGTGTGTGTGTGTGTGCACCATGACTTCTTTATTCATTCATATACTGATGGACATAGAGTGTATTTTTTAAGGTTAGCAGGAAGAGTTTTGTGGTATACTATATTCTCAGAATCATTAGACATTTTCTGGCAGGGATGCAAGGAGATACATTTGAAGAGAAAGAATGCAATGCCTTAATAAAAAAAGATACTCCTTGCCAAAATAATAATATTCATGTGGAAACAGATGACCAAAAGTTCTGTCTAGGTACTGTACCCCAGAAGGAGAGCTTTGTGTTCACATATCACTGACCATTGCTAAGCTGAGATATTCTGTGTTTAAAATACCACAATGATAGTATTACCTCAATTAGTTAAAATTCCACAGTATTTTCTTGGTTAAGTTTTTCCTCTCTATAAAACTTTGATGAGCTGTTATTGTGCCCAGAACAGTGTGCATGTAGGCACTTGACAAATATTTATTGAAATGAAATTGCTTGTGTGAGGGCTAGCCACTGACCAAATGGAGAAGTAGCAAGAAAATATTAACAGCAAAAAAAGAAATGGCTCCCCCATCCTTGACCTTTAGTTCAAGAGCTTCTAAAAAAATTTTATAGTATATGAATATAATAGTTACATTTTACAATTGTTAAGGTAGAGTTGGATAAATCACTGTTTTATCGTGTTTCCCCAAACCCATGGAATCTCAGTATTTGTGGCTTGAACAAGCCAGTGAATTGTGCTAGAGGGAGGAAAGGGATGAAAGAAGAAGGGAAGGAAGAAAGAAGAAGGCAAGGAACATCATACCAGGCACTCAATGTGATGTATGTATATTAGCTCACATAATCTCATATAATCCTGTGATACTAGCCCTCTTTAGGGACAGGAAGTAGAACACTGAGGGGTTGGACAGCCTGTGCTATAGTCCCACAGTCCTACAACCTGGAAGTTAGGAGGTAGGAGGCTCCTAGCTTTTTATTTTATTTATTTATTTATTTTTAAGATTTTGTTTATTTTAGAGAAAGAGTGAACAAGTGGAGGGAGGGGCAGAAGGAGAGGGAGAGGAAGGAAATCTCAAGCAGACTCCTTGCTGAGCACAGAGCCTGACACTGGGCCTGATTCCACAACCTGGAGATCATGACCTGACCCAACATCAAGAGCCTGTTGCCCAACCAACTGAGCCACCCTGGTGCCCCTGGAGATACCTGGCTTTACGTTGCTGATGCTACTTCTGCCCTTCAGATATGCTGCTTCTGTGCCCAGATTTGTGCCAGGAAGCCTGGGGTTGCCAGTCAACCTGGTTCAAGAACTCTCTCCCCCCCCTTTTTTTTTAAAGGTTTAAAAAACCTTTAAAAGGTGGGCGAGGGGCACAGGATGAGGGAGAGAATTCTCAAGTAGACTCTCTGCTGAGCATAGAGCCCAGTACAGGGCTCAGTCTAATGACCCTAAAATCATGACCTGAGCTGAAACCAAGAGTTGGATGCTTAACCAACTGAGCCACCCAGGCACCCCTCAAGGACTCAAACAGCAGTGAGGGAGGGTTTAAATTGGCTTTTACAAGGGAAACTAATTATTATTACTATGAGTGTTACTATTTTATTACCTGGGGAGAGGCAGAGGGAGAGGGAGAATCCCAAGCAGGCAGAGGCCAGTGCAGGGCTTGATCTCACAACCCTGAGACCATGACTTGAGCTGATATCAAGAGTCCTATGCTTAACTGACAGAGCCACGCAGGTGCCCCAAGGCAAACTAAATATTAGTTGAACATGAATGAGCCCACACTTTTAAAATAAACTATGTAAAAATAGATATGCAAATAAACATGTATAACTCACTGAGCTCAGATCAGGCTTCTGTCTATGCTGTGAACCACATCTATCCTTGTTAAGTTACCAGGGGATCTCCATGTTGCTAAATCCAGGGGGCAATTTTTAGTTTTTACTTTACTTTATTTATTAATCTATTATTGCAAATCTATTGCATTTGCTGCAATTTTTCCCCTTCTTTTTTGAGAAACTCTCTCTCTCTCTCTTTTTTTTTTTAACTTATCTTCCAGGACTCCACACTTTTCTGGGGCCACTCCTAATTCTCCTTAGTGTCCTGACTTCTTGTTGGAATGTCCCAGCATTCACATCTTTGACCTCTTCTCTTTTCCGTCAACACCCATTTACCATTGAGTCTCCTAACGTTAGTTACCTACTATATGCTGATCCCTCCCAGCTCTCTCCAGGAAAGACCAGTTCCCTGGATGTATTCTCATATTTATTTGCCTCCTTGACACTGTCATTTAAATGCCTAAAGGAGATGTCACACATGACATATTTAAAATTGAACTCTAAACCATTTCCCCCAAAACCTGCTCCTCTGTAATCTGTACCTCAGTAAATGGCATGTCCATCTTTACAGCTATGTTAGCCAAAACCCTTGGCATCATTCTCAGTACCTCTTTTTATTTTACTCTACTTCCATTACATCAGCAAATCCTGTCAGCTTTTCCTTCAAAATATCTCCAGAATCTGCTCACTTCTCACCATCCCCACTACCATCGCCCTTGTCCAAGCCACCAGAATCTCTAGTCCCCTGTTACAGGAGACTCCTGACTGGTCACGTTCTTTCTACCCATGACATCTTGTAGCCTGTTCACACAGAGGCAGAGTGGTTGTTCCAAAATATGGCATAATGTTAGTCCTTTCCTTGTCCTACCTTGACTTCATGTACATCTCAGAACAAAACCCAAAGTCTTTATCATACCCTTCAGGGTCCTATAGACTTCATTCTCCAATCTCTCCACAAGTTAACTCTGATTTCCTCTTCTAGGTCTCAGTCCCCTGCTTACTCATCTTCACACACAATGGGGTCTTTTGCTCTTCCTTTCCTACCCCAGGGATGTTCCTTCCTCAAGGTCAGCCAGAGCAGTTCCCCCCAGATGTCCATAATGTTCACTATCTCATGTTCAAGGATTTGCTCACATGTCTCCTTTGAGGTCCTCCCCAACCACCCTATTTGAATTGCAGTTCTTTAAAAGCCATTTCCTGATTGTCTCCTGCCAGTGATTTATTTCTCTCCATAGCCCATATTGCCATCTGACATACTATTCATTTCACCTGTTTGTCTTTACTCATGAGATTGTAAGCTCCATAAGAACAGGGATAATTACTTATGTCCCTGTCACCCAGAACAGTGCCTGGAACACTGGAACATAGTAGGCACTTAGTAAATACTTGTGGAATAAATGAATAACTAATTTGAGCATATAAACTTAAATATACATCTAACATATTATAGATCTAACCAATGTATTTCCTTTTTTTGCACTTTTTAAAAATATACAAATATATTTTCCTTTTTAAATTTAAATTCAATTAATTAATATATAATATATTATTTGTTTCAGGGGTACAGGTCTGTGATTCATCAGTCTTATATAATACCTAGTGCTCATTGTAACACATACCCTCCCCAGTGTCCATCACCCTGTTCCCCCATCCCCTCACCCCCGTCCCCTCCAGCAACCCTCAGTTTGTTTCCTAAGATTAAGAATCTCTTATGGTTTGTCTCCATCTCTGGTTTCATCTTACTTCGTTTCTTCCTCTCTTCCCCTATTATCCTCTGCCTTGTTTCGGTCAATCTGACCTATGTATTTCTAATGCTGACTTCAAACCCTCCTTAGCACTGACTAAGGAAAATGCCACATGTCACCCTGGATCAATCTGGACGTGTCAGAGTGCTGGCCTTTGCCTGTCTGTCTCCTCTGTATCCCACTCTGGAGTTCACTGGACTGTTCTCTGTTGCAGTCATGCAGGGAATTCTTAATTGTCTGCTGGCAAATGCTTAGACTTTACGGTTTAAGTACTGTATCTTTATCAACTATATTTTCTTAGCACTGTCTTTTTCTTGTGCTGCCTTAAGTGCCGACCTCAGCTACTAGTTATCACACAGACTCTTGGAATTTTATTTTTCTGGTTTAATTACTTTGTGCCTATGTGAATTTCTTATAGTATATATTCATATATTCCATTTGTTCTGCTGGTAAAATCCGTCTTGCTTCAAATTCATGCAGAATGGCCTACTTAATATCAGAATAGTTATTTTATGTACCAGTTCTGTAGATGTAAGTTCTTCCCCCAAAGAACTGCCACCCGTAAGCATTGTTTCAGCAAGCAGGAGATTCTGTACCTGGTGGTTCTTGCTGACCCAGCTAAAAGACACTGTATGACGCATTTCACTTCCAGGGGCTATTGCTAGGTTTTGATAGTCCGTCCCTGGTACTATAGATAGCACTTCAGGGAACACTTGGGTACACTGAACATTTTCTTTGCAGTCCAGCTCAGTGTTTGCAGAAAGAAAGTCACATGCTGTCTGGTTTGCACAAGTCACTTGCCCATTAGCACCTCCCAGGTTCTAGACAGACCCACCCAGAGTGTACATTTTCTCATAAACACAGCATTTGCTTTCAGCATACTTTGTGCCTTTGTTTATACTGCTTCTCTGCCTGGCAATATCCTATTCATCCTTTAAGATTCATCTCAAGTGAGAAAGCGTTCCCTGAGCTGGCTTGCCAGAAATTTGCCCTTTTTCTCCTGTGTGGGATTCTCCACAGCACTTAGAGCATACATCTTCTACAACAATTTCAGCATTACGTTAGAGTTCTATGTTCACAGTCCCCCTACATCTCAAACTGTGAGTCCTGAGGCCTGTGACTTTTTGTAACTTTTTGTATTTACCCCTAACAGTTAGCATAGGAAACACGCAGCTGCTGTTTATTGAGTGAATTGCAGATTTTATGAATGAATGAAATTGCATTCAGATAGGGAGATAGAATTCATTTGAGCTTGTTCCCAGTTTAATGCCTTTAAACTAATCCAATGTTTAGTATGGATTTTTCCTCTTTTCTCTAGTAGCCACTTTCTCCAATGTACGTGGTCAGTTTGGTACAAAATATGTTATACTTAGATGCACTTCAGGGAGCTAATTTTTTAATTTTTATTTGTTTATTCGTTTATTTATTTTTAGTGTCAAAGAAGCAGTCTAGTTTATTCCTTATAAACTTCTTGGCATCTTTCTTTCTCCATGCTCTTTTGGTCTGCCCAGTCTTCAGTCAAATTCCTCCAGGGGTCTGCTGTAAACAATGATTTTGTGAGTGGTTGTGTGTTCTCTGCAGTGAAAACCCGCCTTGTTTTCTGTTGCTAGGCAACCCCATTCCAGCTGCCCTTGAAGAAATGCGCGGTGGTGGGAAATGGTGGGATTCTGAAGAAGAGTGGCTGTGGCCGTCAAATAGATGAAGCAAATTTTGTCATGCGGTAAGAGAGAGCACCCACAGCATGGCCTCTGCCTTCTCTCCTTTCCCCCACCCCTTCCACAAGCCCTGGGGCCTTTCAAAGCTAGTCACTTGGGATTAATCAGTTGTAACTGCTCTTTAGCTTCCCTTCAAGTTCAGATACAAGTGAATGCAGGAGAGGCCCAGGGAGCAAGGGAACATGCCCCAAGAAAGTACAAAGCCAAGGGCTTAGAGGTCGTGGGGAGACCCAAAAGTAGAAACACTTAGATTTTGCTTTAGACCATAGAGTTGGGTGATAAAAACTTCAAAGATTGTCTCTAAATGAACGTTTTCATTTATTCATTTCTACTCTACACCCTTGTCATCTTTGTTTTTCACAAAAGCATTTGTGAGTAGCAAGTGGGATTTGAAGACGGGTCTGATCTGTGTATGGCTGGGACCGCTGGAAGGAATGAGGGGGCATAACTTTGGAGCAGTGAGGAAGTTTGGTTAAGGGACTGAGCAGAGTGGTGATGCGTGTGCCCCTTGGAGGGGAACACAGGAGGCTTCTGCAGGGGTGTGTAAAAACCTGCTAAGATGGATCCAGTCAGGGGTAGAGGCCTTCCACCTGTAGGGACACCAGCCTGCACTGGTGGGTGATTTTGACCAGAAGTGAAGACAGCGAGTGATTGGACTGACATGGGTTTGGGATTGTCTGGGTGAGAGGGAGGGAGGAGGGGGAGTAATGACACGGAGGATCCTGGCTAGAGAGAGTGTAAGGTGACATGCCTTGAGGTCTGGGCTGGACAGGAAGTGGGCGCTGAGAGGCAAGAACAAGAGAGGAAGGGGCCCAAATGGGGCCCAAGGACAGGGTCATTCTGAGCCCACAGGCAGTGGGTGCTGGGAAAGAAGAGAGAAATGGAATGATAAGAACCAATGTCAAAGAGTGGCCCAGTGGAGTTTATGATTTCAGAACTCAGTATGTCTGGGGGCTGATCTGCTGTGACAGAAAAAGAAGACATTTGTAGCTGAATAAGCATAGGAACTTTGAAGCTATGTTGTGGAGATTCTTTCAGATGGGCCCCAAAGCCTCACTGACATGGGGATGACAGAGATGCAGGTGGCAAAGGCTCCAGGGCCAGGAAGACTAAGGCCTGCAGCACCATAAAGGGAAGAAGGCTGAGCCTAGGAAGGGAGTCAGGGCTTGGGATTTGGATTTTGTGATCATTTTTAAGGATAAGTAGAGAATAGTCTAGAAGTGGTCAAAGGTGGCTAAGATAACACTAAACCACCTGGGAGCTCTGAGTGCAGTGGGGCAAGGAGGCTGAAGACACTAGGTGAGAGTGTTTTGGGGGAAGCTGTGGACTTGGGGGAGAGCCAAGTTCCTGCTCAGAGGATGAGACTTGGGCTCCTTCAGCAGACTTTTTATCTTGCTCGTGAAGCCTGTAGCAGAGGGGGATGTCTTTCTATATTCATCTTTCCCTCATGGAAGTGCCCTGCCATAGTTTTTCCAGTATAGGAATGTGGTTTTCTCTCCATTGCAATTATTATTATTGCTGCAGTATATACAAAGAATAGGAAAGTGTAGAAAATAAAAATGTAGTTCTCTTACGTCAGTACAACATCTATTTATTGAGCTACTGCTAGGTATTGGCGTTAGCTGGGACGAGGAATGGTACTTGAACCATTTCTGTCTGTATGTTGTACCTGGAGTGCTCTGATAGAGGTAATTCAGAGACAGATGGTGAGGGGTCAGGGACATTCTAAGAAGTGGTGTGTGGAGTGAACCATGTCTACATTTCACTCTGGGCACAGGAATAGTCTTTCTGAGGCTCTGAAGTGGGAAAGACACCAAGTGCTGCCACAGTACATTGAGATGAGCCTGGAAAGGTAGTTCAGCTATGGGAGGGGCCACCATCACCCGTAGAATTGAGGTAGATGAGAAGAACAAAGGCCCTGGACCAAATCCAGGCATCCACTCCAATATACTGGCATTAGGTAGAGGCTGAAGAGCCAGCAGAGAACACAGAGGGACAGAAGACAAGCTCTTGCCACAAACCAGCTCTGTGATCTACAGCATGTCGTTTTACCCTTGCTGGGGCTCAGCATGTGAGGGAGTAGGAGCAGACAGTTCCTCAGGCCTTTCCATTGTGGAAACGTCTATATAACTATATAATCATAACAGCTCATGTAGTCTACTTTATATTTGCAGCTTGCATTCAAGGATGTTTATTTGCTCTTTCCAAAAACTATGTAAGGAGCAAGGAAGAGTGGTTATTATACTTACAAATTCAAGGAATTTAAGTGATTTCAAAAGGTCTTAATACAGTCTGGCAGGAGGCAGCACAATATATTTTTATATTATTCCTAAGTTTATATATCTATGTGTGTCACTATATTTAGGAAGGTACATGTTTTAAACTTAACATGTTGAAGACTAGGGCTAAGCATTTTTGAGGGGTTATCTATATTTATTTATTGCAAATAAACAAGACTAAGTTTGCATTATGTACAATCAACATTGCTCTATTCAAATTCAGAATTAACGAGTAAACATAAATGTTCACAGAATACTGAGAGAGGTGAAGATTGAAAATTCAAAGAACTAGAGTTATTTGTGCATGGACCATTGATTTAATTTCAAAAATAGAACCATTTTCTTTTTTTTAAATTGAATTATAATTGACATGTAACATTTTATTAGTTTCAGGGGTACAACATCATGATTTGATATTTGTATACACTGAAATGATCACAGTGAGTTCGTTTCCCCGTTACCATAGAAGTTACATAATATGCAATAGGGTATTTGCTGACTGTAGTCACGTGCTATATGTTACCCCATGACTTACTTATTTTATAACTTGAATTTTGTATTTCCTGCCTCCCTGTTCACATTACTCTCACTGCCACCCCATCCCTTCTGGCAACCACCAATCTTTGCTCTCTATCTATGAATTTTGTTCTGTTTGTTTTGTGTTTTAGATTCTACATATAAGTGAAATCACAGAGTATTTGTCTTTCTCTGTGATTTATTTCACTTACTCTAATACCCTTAGAGGCCATCTTTATTGTGGCAAATGGTGAGATTTCATTCTTTTTTTATGACAGTAATATTCCATTGCCTATATACTTCATCTTCTTTATCCATTCATCCATTGATGGACACTCCATGTCATTTGATTGGAGAATTTAGCCCACTTATGTTTAAAGTAGTTCTAGCTAGGGATGTACTTTTGCCATTTAGTTCATTGTTTTCTGGCTGTTTTGTAGTTGCTCCTTGTTTCTTCTTCTTTTGCTCTCTTCCCTTACGGTTTGATGTCTTTCTTCAGTCTTATGTTTAGATGCTGTTCTCATTATTTTTTTGTGTATCTACTGTAGGTTTTTGCTTTGTGGTTACCATGAGACTTACATGTCTCAGCCTATATATACACACTAGTCTATTTTAAGTTGATTAAGTTGATAAGCAAGTTACGTTTGAACACTTACTAAAACCCTACATTTTTACTCTCCCATCCATGTTTTGTTTTTGATGTCATGTTTTACATCCTTTTATTTTGTGTATCCTCTAATTAATAATTGTAATTATAGTTATTTTTCCTATTTTTATATTTTAACCTTCATGTGAACTTTGTAAATGACTGGTCCATTACTTTTATTATGTATTTTCCTTTATCGATGACATTTTTACTTTTATATATTTTCATGTTACTAATAAGTGCCCTTTCCCTTCAGCTTAAGGAGGTCCCTTTAACAATTCTTGTAAGGCCAGTTTAGTGGAGGTCCTTTAGTTTTTGCTTGTCTGGAAAGCTCTCTTATCTTCTCCTTTAGTTAAATGATAACCTTGCGAAGTAGAGTCTTCTTGATTGGCAGTTTTTTGCTTTTAGCTCTTTGAATATATCATGCGCTCCCTTCTGATCTTCAAGGTTTCTGTTGAAAATCTGCATGTGGTCTTATGGGGGTTCCCTTATATGTAACACATTGATTATCTCTTGCTGCTTTAAGATTCTATCTTTAACTTTTGACATTTTAATTATAATGTGTTGTAGTGTGGGTCTCATTAGGTGGGCTTCCTAAACCTGAATGTTTATTTCCTCCTTTTCCAGGCTGGGGAAGTTTTTAGCAATTATTTCTTCAAATAAGTTTTCTGTCCCTTTTTCTTCTCCTTCTGGTACCCCTATTATGCAGATGTTCATCTGCTTGATATTGTCTCAGAGGTTCCTTAAGCTATCTTCACGTAAATGTTTGTTTGTTTGTTTGTTTGTTTTTCTTCCTGCTGCTCTGTTTTGGTGAGTTCCACTGTCCTGTCTTCCAAGTCACTGTTCCTTCCTTCTGTTTCATCTAGGACACCTTTGGTGTATTTTTCAGTTCAGTAATATTGTATTCTTCAGCTCTGTAACTTCTGTTTGGTACTTTCTTATATTTCATATCTCTTCGTTGAAGTTCTTTCTGTGTTTATCCACTCTCCTGAGAGTGGTGAGCATCTATTTGATCATTACTTTGAACTCTATCAGGAAAATTACTTATCTTCATTTCATTAAGGTTTTTTGGGGGGGTTGTATCTTGTTCTTTCAATTGAAGAATATGCCTCTTTTCCTCATTTTGTTTGATTCTCTGTGTTTGTTTCTTTGTATTATGTCAAACAACTGTGTCTCCCAGTCTTGAAGGAATGGTCACAGGAAGATGGGTGAGTATTTTAGTCTGCTGCCTGCATTTGACCTGGGAGTGATAACCTGCCGGGAACTGTTTCTCTAATTCTTTCAGACCTGTGGGGCCCAGATACATAAGTTCCCCTTGGCTCAGAGACAGGGCATCCCTTGTATGTTCTGAAAGCACCTACTGTGTTTGGCGGCATGGATTCACAGTAGAGTGCCAGACTGGGACATGCCCTTCCATAGGCTTTGGCAGGGAAGACAAGTGCTGGCATATTGGCACATACACCTGACCAGTTTGACATTTTACATCTTTTAAAGGGGGGAATGGGAGCACCATCCCAGGGCAAGCAGAAAGGTAGGAGAGTGCAAAAAGGACACGCACCAGCACCTCCATCCCTGGAGAGAGTGCCAGCAGACCCCTGCCCTTTTGGCAGATGCTTTAAGATTAGACAATGAATTTCTTTCACATATGGTCTAGGTGCTTTTCAGTTTGCTGTTTTTGCACTGGTGCCCAGGAGAATGAGCCTATGCATAAGCCCTTTTAAGATGGGAGTCTTCGTTTTCTATAGTCCTTTGGGTCTTCTAGGTATAAGCCATGCTGGTTTTCAAAGCCAGATGTTTTGGGGCCTCTCTGGTGCAGGTCCCAAGTGTTGGGATACATGATATGGAGATCAAATAGCTTGTTCCTTAGGGATATGCTTTATATTTGTGAGACCCCTCTCACTTTTGGCTTACCATGCCAGGAGAGGGATTTTTGACAAGACCGTGTCTCTGCCTCTCCTACCTTTCCTGATTTGGTCCTTTTATCTTTTGTTGTGGAGTTGCCATTTAGCTCATTTTCAGGTCTTTTCCAGGGAGAATTATTTTCTAGGTAGCTGTAGATTTGGTGTACCAATGGGAGGAAGTCAGTTCAGGGTCTTCCTATGCCACCATCTTGAACCCCTGTGAAGAATATGGCCATTTTCATAACATATTTGAATTTTCTAAAAGCCTAGTTTATGGTTTACAGTATGGGAGTAATTGAGTGTTATAAATTTTTTATAAATTATTCTCATTTGACCACTTACAGATCTACTTATAAATGGTTGCTTCATACACATTTTTTGAGAAAATTGAGGTAGAGTCATAATTCAAAATTAAACATTTAGTGAGTACATATGATTAGAAAATACATAGTATGTCTGATCTTAGACTGTAGGATGCATGGAGAGTTACCGTGAGAGAAAAGATCCAAAAATAGCCTTACCTACATACAGTGATATACCACATTACAGTTCAAAATGTTTTCCAGTATTAGGATAAAACAGTATTGTAATTTTCTTTGCTTAGACATTTTCAAATACATTTTCTTATCTTTTTTTTTTTAAAGATTTTATTTACTTGAGAGAGAGAGAGAGAGAGAATGAGGAGGGAGGAAGAGGAGAGCAGAGGAAAAGGGAGAAGCAGACTCTGAGATGAGCAGGGAGGCCAACATGGGGCTGGATCCCAGGGACCCAGGATAGTGACCTGAGCTGAAGGCAAATGCTTAACCGCCTAAGCCACCCAGGTGTCACTCAACTACACTTCCTAATGCTAAACATCTATTTCTTGTTTTTCTATTTTCTTGTTTTTCAAAGTAAACATTTGCTCTAACCCAAAAAACACTTTAAAAAATAATATCATTGAATACAATTCATCTGGAAGGTCTGTAAGACAAAGGTAACATGATTGCATCTTGGAGATGATTTGTGTGGCTCAGGGATACAAGTGAGGGCAACATCATTTTGGTGCCATGGAATTATCATGTGTGTTTTGCATACTTAAGTATGCATAACACTTTTAAAGTTTTTATTTAAATTCCAGTTAGTTAACATGCAGTGTAATACTAGTTTTAGGTGTACAATATAGAGATTCAGCACTTCCACAAACACCTGGTGCTCATCACAACAGGTTCATCCTTCAGTCCCCATGACCTATTCAGCTCATCCCCCTACCTGCCTCCTCTCTGGTAACCATAAGTTTGTTCTCTGTAGTTAGAATCTGTTTCCTGGTTTGCCTCACTCTCTCTCTCTCTTTTTTCCCCTATGTTCATTTGCTCTGTCTTCTAAATTCCATATAAGAGGGAAATAATATGGTATTTCTCTTTCTTTAACTGATATATTTCACCTAGCACAATACTCTCTAGCTCCATTCATGTCACTACAAATGGCTAGATTTTATTCTTTTTGATGGGTGAGATATATATATAGATAGACACACACACACACACATATATATATATATATGTATGTATGTATCTCACTATGGACAGTTGGTCTGCTCTCCTATTTTGGCTATTGTAAATAATGCTACTATAAACATCAGGGTGCATGTATCCCTTTGAATTTGTGTTCTTGTATTCTTTGGTAAATACCTAGTAGTGAAATTGCTGGGTCATAGGGTAGTTCTATTTTTAACTTTTATTTGCTTTGTTTTTTCAAAAAATTTTAAAAATATTTTATTTATTTATTTGAGAGGGGCAAGAGAGAGGGCACAAGGAGGGGTGGGGAGAGTGCTAAAGGGAGAAGGAGAAGCAGACTCCCTGCTGAGCAAGGAGCCCGATGCAGGACTCAGTCCCAGGACCCTGGGATCATGACCTGAGCTGAAGGCTGATGCTTAACCCACTGAGCCAACCTGGCATCCCAAAAGAATGCAATTCTGTGATAACATCTTTTAGGGTCATGAGCACAGTTACGAAGACACATTAGCCACATTAGCAATAATGCAAAGTTTGAAACACTTTTACAGAATTATGCCTTATTAGAAACAATTTGTATTAAATGTGCCTCTTAAGTAGATCTACGTAATTATCAGTTTAGGAATTGAAGAGCTAAAATTACAGTGTGCTTTTTCTAAGAAAAGAACTATGAGGAAGTGTCATAGACATTTGCATTTGAAGAACTTAAGACAGATATTTACACCAAAATGCAGTGTCATTATTTTCCAGAAATGCATTTATAAAACATTATCTTGTTATAAAACAATTTCCTTGTGTTGTAGGACTTAACAGTCAGTATCCAGAAGTTTTTCTTAAACTTTGACTGTGTGATAGAAGGTATGAAGGAACCCAGACATATGAGCCATGGATCAACCTACAAGGAACACACAGAAAAACAGACTATTCATTAAAATTGACATGTTTCATTAATGACAAAATAGGTTAACTGTACTCTCCAGCAGTATTTAGAGGTTATAGTTTTGATATAATGTGTTTGATTCTCAATGTTATGAAGGACCATTAAGATCAAAGCTTCCTGTCGTGGCCGGCGCGACAAATCGACCAGGAAAACGTGAGGGTAAGAGGATGGTGAAAAGAAATTAAGAGACAAAGAGGGGGGCAGGAGGGACACTGAGGAGGATGTCCAACAGTGCTGATTTTATTCCACATCTTACAAGCATTTATAAGGCAGGTCACAATAGAAGGAGTAATACATCAGTATCTAGTCAGATGACCGCAAGTTCCTATAACAAGTTTACATTAACTACAAGCAAACCTCGTGATGCCAGGTAGTCTCAGCTAAAGCCATTAGCAAGACAATCAACCAGGGAGTGGGTTAAGGGAGGTACAGGAACAACAAAGACCAACTAAGAATTCATGACCCTGACCACATTGTTCCCTTCTGTAGGGAGAGTGTGTGGGAAGTCACATAGGCGAGTGCGCGACAGATAGCACAGACCCTTTCTCAGTGTTACTCAGCTTTCCCGTCCTTAACCTTGTCAAGGTGTCTGGACTTTGAAAGAGACACAAGTCAGGGCCTGGTTTGATCCACGACTCCAGCCATGTCGTAGCCTCCAACAGCTTCCTTAAGACATAAATGCTCAGGGGTACCTGGGTGGCTCAGTCAGTTAAGTGTCTGCCTTTGGCTCAGGTCATGATCCCAGGGTCCTGGGATCTAGCCTGTGTTGGGCTTTCTGCTTGGTGGGAAGTCTGCTTCTCCTCTCCGACTCTTTCTGTCCCCCTCCCCATCACTTGTTCTCTGTCTCTCTAATAAATAATTAAAGCTTTTAAAAAAAATAGATGTAAATGCTCAAATTTTAGCTTGTGTTTTACCCTGCAAGTCACCTTCATCAACTGATCAAAGATCAGTTCAACCACAAGACCATAGTCAGCACCCGTGCTGGATGAGCCTGGCTGGTAATGCTGAGGCTCACTCCCTCACAAGGGTCCTCAGAAACCACACTGGATATGGTGTGACCATTAAAGTATAGACACCTCAAGAGGAGGCCCTGTGACTTGGCTTCCCCCCAGCCCCTTACAATGACCACTGTGTTTTTCTCAATGGGAACTCAGCAAAAGTCACCAACTGGCTGACTAAGTAATCTGTGGGTAGCTGCCTGAAGGGCCAGCATCTTTTTATTGTTGAGCAGATGAAAGGAAGATTCCAAATCAACTGAGACAAGTTCCATCCAAGATGCCCTGATGTGGTAGGAGTCACAGGACAAATACAAGACAACATCAGGGAACTTGAGCTAATCAGCTGAGTGGCTGCCTGGACAATTCCATGTCCTGGGGAAATTTGTAGGGTGAATTTAATAGTTGGGGGAGTGGCAGAGACCTTAATGTTTACTACATTTCTTTACCTGCAAATAAATGATGTTTTAGTTTGTTGAAGAGTCAAAGTTAGAGATGCTCTGATGTGGTAGGAGTCAAGTTAGAGCTAGGGGTGACTAGGAGAAATTAGGACAGAGTAATAAAACCTAATGGAAACTATGGATTCATTTAGGATCTTCATAAAAAATATATATTTAATTATAAATATATTTCCGATACACAATATTTTTGAGTTTTTACTATGGAGGAGGTATCAAGGTAGGGACCTCTTATACATTTCTTACTGTAATCCTGACAACAAGCTCCTTGGAGAAGAAAAGTCATTATCCTCATTTTGTGTAATGAGGAAACAAAGGCCAGGCAGATGAATTAACTTGCCTGAAGTTCCACTGGCAGAAAGCCATGGGATTGGGATTTGTAGTTGCCCTATTTTCCACTGCAAACATTCATAAGACATTGTGGCCAAGGAAAGCAATAAGGGCTGGGGTGGTTGTATGGGTATGTGTGTGTGTGTGTGTGTGTGTATGTGAGAGAGAGACAAAGAGAGAGAGACTGAACGAGAGAGAGAGGGGAGTTATTTTTGTCACCAAGAAAACATCACCTGTACGCTTTCCCTCGGCTGAACTGGGACAGTGGAAAATCATTGCATTTCTTGAGATAACAAATCACCCTGTTCCACCAGTAGTCAACGCATACTTTGGTCATGTACACAGAAGTTGGACATGCATTGATTTAGGTGGCAGAGTTTGCCATGAATGTACTGTTATAATTTAGGATTTGGAAACAGAAAGAAAACCACAAGCAAATACAATTCTTACCTGTGTCTTGAGGTTTCTGGGTATACAGAGAACACTGCCAGCCCTGTGTCCTAGTATACCACACCCTCCTGAGCTCTAGTTTCAAGCCTAATACTTCCTGTCCTACCAACTCAAAAATATTTTGAATGGAATAAATTCATCCTAGTTAATGTCTCTTTTTTAATAGATTACTTAACTCTCTAGCTGACATTTTCTTTTAAAACAGGACTCATTTTTATGACTGCATTTTGAAGATGGTTATAGTTAGTCATCTAATGATTGTTAAAAGGGAGAGGTGATAAAATTGATTATTTGTGGGTGAGCTAGATCTAGGAAAATTCCCATTTGTCATGATAATTGATTTAAAAGTTTATAAATCATTCTAAAATGTTTTGTTTCTCTAGATGCAATCTTCCTCCTTTGTCAAGTGAATACACTAAAGATGTTGGATCCAAAAGTCATTTAGTGACCGCTAACCCCAGCATAATTCGGCAAAGGTAAGAGTTTATGACTTCTGTTTGTGAGGAACTGAAGAGGAAGGCCTTTGAAGTATTTAACATCTTAAGGCAGTGCACATAATTCAGTTTGAGAAACAAAGAAGAAAACCATCTGGACAGGCAGGAAGGATGAAGGAGGGAATTGTAAATAAACTAAGCAGGATTATGGGAATCCAAACACTATTTATGCCTCTTCTGGGATTCTGTTTCTTGCCTTTAGAGATGGTAGAAATAACATGAGAATCCGTTGTTTCACTCAGAGAAGCGATACAATCACCTGCTTACTCATTTCTACTTTCTAACTTGCTGGCTTTATTCCCAACTCCTTGATTGGCACTCCTATTAATAGTAGTTTTGTTAAAGAATAAAAACAAAAATGCCCCATCCACTGCATATGTATGCATGAAAATAGCAAAATTGTCAGAATATACAGGAATATATAATCATGACGATATTACGTTACATTATATTGCGTTCAATCAGATTTGGGAGAGCAGACGGAAAATTCTTGCTCCCAGATCAATTCTGGAGATCTTCGACAGCTGCTGTGGGAGCTTTTGGGGGTTGGTCTCTAGTTGACAGAGCCCATCAGTAAACTATGGGTTGTTTCTCCAAGGATTGTTCAGTGTAGAGAATGACTCAATCTCTGTGAAAAGAGAAGTCAAACGTTGCCTTAACACTCTCCTGCCTAGCTAGCAGTTAGAACTGCAATCTCAGATGTGGTGAGCTCAGGCTCTTGCCATCCAAGGGAGTCGTACCCAGGTGACTGCACATGTGTGTCACCTCATAAGCAATGCTGCACTGTTTTGGTTCACAAGGAAGCATTCCCATATAAAAGATATCCAGAAATGCGACCAAACATTTTTTTTAATTTTGGCAGATACTGTGAAATCACCTCTCCAAAATGTACCATTTACTTTCTCTTTTGTAAAGGATAAGACTGCCTGTTTCCCAGTCCTAAAAACAACATCATGTACTATTCATTTTTTAAATTTTTGGCAATTTATTGGGTGAGAGATGATATATTATTTTTTATTTACTATACATTTTTTTCTGACTACAGCAAGGGCTGAGTGACTGTTGACTGTTAATATTTTCTCTGTGAATTGCCTTCTTGTATTTTTTGCTCATTTTGTGCTATTTTTCTTTTTAAAAAATATCTTCCTGTTGGTTTATAAGAACTGTTTATATTAGAGGTGTTAACTGTTTATGTTATAGATGTGTTTGCTGTATATGTAGCAAATATTTTCTTCCAGCCTATCATTGATGTTTTAACTGCTGTCCTTTCAAAATTTAATATGTTTTATGCAATGAAATTTGATAATCTTTTCCTCTATGGCTTCTTTTTAAAAAAATCTTTCTTTGATCTTACTTCCACACATCCCTTCCGTTGCAAAAAATGTTGTCCTGTATTTTTCTAGCGCATTTATAGTTTCAATTTTCTTATTTAAGAAATTTAATCCAGGGGTGCCTGGGTGGCTCAGTCAGTTGAACGTCCAATTCTTGATTTTGGCTCAGGTCATGATTTTGAGGTTGTGAGGTAGAGCCCTGCACATCAGACTCTGCACTCATCATGGAGCCTGCTTGAGATTCTCTCTCTCTCCCTCTCCCTCTGCCCCATCCCCTGCTTGCACACCCTTTCTCTCAAAATAAAGAAATAAAATCTTAAAAAAAATTTAAAAACCCATCATTATTTCCTTGACCGTTTTTAAGTTATCTAAAATTCTTGGCATCAGCTTAAATTGTCACCAAGTATGTACTTTCAGTGTATTCTGTGTTGTGCATATACTTTACATATATATTGCCAAAATCTCAAAAGTGCAGATTTAGCTCTTTGGATGTTACATGTCCTCAGTATACTTTGTCGGAATAATTCATAAGTTGAGCTTTCTGTCAGAAAAAAAGCTGATCCCTTTTTAATTCAAGTATAAGTGTTAATATCTAACCCATATAATCATCTTACCTCTGAATTCTAATTATTCAACATGTAAACAAAGTATGGGAATTGCCAAGAGTTTATCCCCTGGATAAAACGAGGTATGACCTCTTGTAGTTCTTATAAGGATCTTTTTGCTTTTTCTCAAGGGACATTCCCTCAGACACTGTGTATCTTGGAATTTTTTTTTTTTTTTTTTTTCTGGCCTGAGTGGTTTTTATACTCTGGGACAATGCGTCATTGTAACATTTGGGTGGTAGGAGGTATGCCTTTTGTGAAGTGGAGGAGGGAAAATTATGGACATAGAGTCTGGGAAAGAGTCGCCTAGACTGTCAGATTAGGCTTGAGCAAGTAAGTTTTAGAAAAGTATGTAAGTGGAAGTTGAGGATTTGGAAGTTTAGGGGGAAGAGGGAGATAATCATGGAAGCTTCCTGAGGACAGTGTTGCCAAGGTACTCATTCAACAATACTTTTTGAAATCTGCTCTGGGACAAGAAGTACTAACTTGAATGAGACGTGACTGAAGTTTACACCCTGAGGTTGCTCACAGTCAGCAGGCATTACCATGGTCCTATTGAATGGTCTGTACCAGGGCCTAAGGGGTTCCCTGAACCACTTCTGAAATGTATACAAAAATTTCATACATGTGCATTTTTTCATCCGATTTTCCATGGGTTCCATTACTCACAAATGTTTAAAACTTACTGGCCGAGCCTGAGTCATTCTACAGTAGCATGATGTAAAAATAGAGATGAGAGTTCTCAAAGCTTGTTTTAAAACGGTTTTTCAGTAGAGCTGAAAACTCAATTAGCCATTTGTCCATAGCAGGAGTCCAGTATATATCAGAGTAAATGATTGTTAAAGATAAAAACTGAAACTTAATAGATTGTCCTATTATGAAATTAAGAATTCATTTTTAAACTCTGAAGCTCCAACTTGGGAAATGATTATTTGCTACAACTAGCAAAGAGCAGCAGGATCTGTGTGTGTTTCCATGTAAGCATATCAGAGGTGTTATTAGTATAGGTGTGAGTAGCTTGGGGTCAGAAATCTTTCATCTGTGTTCCCGAGCCCCCGGCATGTTGTTTGGCATACAAGATATGCAGATCAAATATGTATGGAATGAATGAGTAAGTGAATAAATAGCCAAATTTTACAAACCATATTTGAATGACGTAGTTTGAATTGTCTCATAAAAGGAGATTTTTTTTTTCCTTTGGTGTAAGTTAAAATATTTATGGTCTTAGGATGAGGAGATGACTTTTTTAGTAACAGGTATTTCAAAACAGTATTAATGGAATATTTAGGTGGGAAGATTTATTTACTCTTTTTTTTTTTAAGCTGACATGAATTAGGAAACAAAGTTTTCAGAATAAATGGAGTCTAAGTCAGTGGTGGAGTTAACATTTTAAAATTTGAAAATGCATAACTTTTAATTCATTAGGAGGACTTGATATGAGACCCCAGTATTTATGTTGAGGTTCTTAATATCAAATATCAAATAAGGGTAATGTCTTCCCATACAACTGGAACAGACTTCATCCAGTGTAGTGATATTAGCAGGGAGAACAATTATTTATTTTATTTATGTACTTTAAAAAATAATTCGAGAATTGAGGAAAATATTTGGTCTAAAGAAGATTATAGCAGTTTCTCTTTAAAATTCTATATGACTCACATCTTAGACTATGTTCCTGAACTTCCGTATCTGTTCTGCCGGATGACTTCTTTTTTCTTTTCTCTCCAAACTCAGAGCAGCTTATCAGTGTTTGCATCAAGGCTTGGCAGCCTCTGATAGCTGTTCAGTCTAACGTCTGTCATGATAGAAGAGAATTAAAAAGCAGATACTAAAATTGGAACTGGAGGGAGCAAGTAGAAGATAGGGAAGAGATGCCTCTGGAAAGGTACAGATCTTCGTGAATTTGTGTCTGAGAGACAATATTACGTAGTGGTGAGGAGCCCAAGTCTGGCTGTAGATGGATTGGTGTTCAAGTTCTGGTGCCAGTACTAATGTGTGCTTCTACTTATTGGCTATGTAACGTTAGTTTCTTAACTTCCCATCTCTCAAGTAAGAATGAAATTGTCTTGAGGATTGCTGAGTGGTGTAAATGAGATCAGTAAGTGTGTCCAGTAGGAGCTGTTCTGACTGATACCCAGCAGAGCTACTCAAGAGGACTCTCCTTTTGGAATACATTTTGTTCTTGGATAAAACACATTTTCAAATATATTATTGGGCTCATCAAATTTAGGAACTCTCCCCTCTGCACACTTCTCCCCCAAACTAAAAAAACCCTACAAAACAGAAAATCAGAGAACTAAAGCCAACCATGAGATGCAAAACTGTGATGTCAATGCTAAGCGCTGGAAACCAAGCCCAGGACCTACCATACTAATGTGTGTCCCATTTTAAGCCCTGATAAGGGACCTAATGTGATCCCATGTCATTAGCAGCCCCTGGTTTCCAACAGAAGCACAGATTTCTTCTGAGGAAAACTCTCAGAATTCCCATGTATCACTTTCAAACAAATACTAAGCTTATAAGCAAACACTGAAATGCACACAAACCATTAACCCTGAGAGTCCTCGGAGACAAAAAGCAAATGAAAAATTACAGATATAAATGCCTGAGAATGTACTGGAAATGTCCTATGCAGTATCTAAGTATGAAATATTTATAGAAAAAAGTAAGTAGAATAAGTCAATAAGAGAATATCAAAATTAACTAGGTATCCTTGAACAAGAACTAAGTAGAACTTTTAGAAATGAAAAAGATGATTGTTGAAATGAACACACATCAGATTCGACGTAGCTGAAGGAGAATCGGTGAGCTGGAATAAAAGATACAGAAAATATGGAAGCAAGATAACAAACATGGGTGATAGGATGAGAAGGACTACATTAAAGTAGAATTGTGGAATTATAAAAGAGAGGTAAAAGTTGGGACTTTTTACAATTAAATAATGACAGAATCCATAGATAGAGGAAACATGAAGCATCAAACATTGTCAGCTAAATTTTAAAAAATGCAAACCTAAAGATAATAAGAAGCTGTAAAAAGCAGCTAGATAGAAAAGACGCTTGCAAAAGAATAATTAATTGAAAAGCAGACTTCCTCCAACAGTGAAAGTGGAAGTCCGAAAGCAGTGGAAAAGTACCTTCAAAGTACTGAGAGAAGAAATGATCAACACAGAGAGGTGTACTTAGCAAATTGTTTTTCAAAATAAAAAACCTTTTTGAAAAACAGATGTGGAGAGTATTTACCACCAATAGATGTTCACTGAAAGAAATCCCGAAGAGTGTATTTCAGGAGAAAAAAAAATGTTACTTCAGAAGGAGAAGCTGGGATGCACAGAAATTGGTGAGCATGTAAGCAAATCTAAACATACCTCACGTGCATAAAATAATAGTTCCTTATCATTACATATGATTTTGACTTGTAGTGTCAAAACAAGAGCCACAACTGAAGTACTGGAAAACATCATCACATAAATTGGGAGTGTTGAAGTGTTTTACACAAAGCTGAAGTGTTTTAGTAAATAGATGGTGTTTAGTAAATAGATATCAGAGTAGCCTAAATTCTCCTGGTCATTTCATACAGGCTCATTGAGAATGGGTAGCATCCCAGTGCCAAAACACTAGGGCATGGACTCAGCAAGAGGACCAGTTTAGGAATTGTTACACAGGATTTATATTGGCACCACCAGACTTAAAATCTCTAACCACTCCTCCTCAACCTTCTTTTTAATATGTACTTCAGTGGTACAGTTTTCATAATCAGCAGAGTGTCAGTGAGTTTCAGTTAGAGGGGAAGGAAAGGAAAAAGTGAAGGCAGATTTCTGGAAACCAGTGGGTTGGCATTGGCTGTGTGATCTCAGATAGGTTACTCAACCACTCTCTGCATAGGAAAAAAGGTGTTAACAGTTGGTACCAGAATTTTGTTTAGCAAGTATGCTGTCTGCATGTGGAACTCTTTCCTGCTAGGAGTTAGGGAGAGACTTGGGGGCATGGTGCTGATTCCAGAATTGAATGTGAGTAGTAGAAAAGTAGAAGACCACTAGGATGAGCCAAATGAGAGGAGATAAGGAATAAATACTGAAGGGCTAGAGGAGGGAAGGGTGGTACAGGAGCAGGAGAGACATCTTTGGGAACCTTAGGCAGATTGGTAGAAAAGAACTGAAATGTCTAAAATCAGTTGTAAATGGTTTTCCGGAAACTATATGTTCTAATATTATTTCCCATGACCTCTCTCTCACTTTCTCTTACTACTCAGATTTCTAATTTATCCAGGCATTTTTATGTATGTGTGTGTGTGTGTAAATGGTGGAGGGACTGTTTCATCTGGGACCGGTATGGCCTGTACTCTGAATCATGGCACTTAAGGGCAGAGACGGCCTTGGAAATGTAATTCTACCAGGAATATTCAATTGAAATCCTGGCAGGTGCTCCCCTTGTACTGACTGCATGCCCCTTTGGAAAGTGGAGACACCCTCTCAACTCACAAAGATACTTCATTAGGGCCCAGGTATTTGTGTTCAAGCTTAACTGTGGGAGGCAGTCTTAAATGTAAAGTCTGAAACTGGCTAATTATCTTACCAAACTCCACATGTGCTAAGAGCTTCTTTGGGCAAGATGGTGGGGGTCCATCTGTGAACAGTTGCATTTCATGGAGTTCATTATGTATGTAGTAATTTCAGATTGTTCAGCTATTCATGAACTTCATTAATTATCCTCACAAAAAAGGGTAAGATGGTAGTAATTATTAGTATGTATATGAATATTTCTATACTCTCTGTGAAAATTACTTTATTGTGAAATTTATATTTGTAATTAATTTTACTGGATCATATGAACCATGTGGATTTAATAGAATATAGTTTTGAAATTATTAATTATACTTGTATTTGATTATATATTGCTTAAAATAATGTTATATACTCTTATTGAAAAAATGTTTGCTTTTCAACTTGAATTATAAGAACTCACCTCTAGAAGTTTCTATTAGTAAATTGCCTTAATTTGTTTAACAGAAGGATTTTTTTCTTAAATCAGAGTTTTAGCGTTCGGCTGATCTCTGAATCATGATCTGCATTTTGACGTAAGTTTCCATTAGCTCTCATATCTGGATCTCTGTGTGACACCCGCACACACAGCAACAACCGAGAAGGAGAGCGTCTGAGAAACCAGAGCTGTGGTGTAAATGATGGACATGGGCAGAATATAAATTGATAGGGTAGATGGCATATTTAATAAATTACTCTTACAGGTGCTAGTGAAGGGAAAAGCAGAAGGAGGGATGCCCACAAAATAAAATACTGTATTTTTTTGATTATGAGATGTATCATTTTTTTAATATTTTAGTATCTGTGAGACTGAGCTGCCTTTTAGAGCCTCTGTTGAGCCCCTAGGAGCTGAAGCAGAGTTGACACTGTGGGAGTGAGGAGGACCTTGGTCAGAGCTGCTCCTGTCCTGTCATCTTCATTGATATTTGTACGTCATTGGTACTGCACAGATCAAGTTTGATTGGCATTTAAAATATCCCTGAAAAGTTGGAATATCTATTGGGTATTTAAAAAGACATGGAAACAGAACAGTAGGGTGGCCAGCTTGATTTATAAGCAGACTATTATTTCAGGGAAATGATGGAAACCATTCTATATTTTCTTGAAAAGCAGCAAAATGAGAAGGAAGAAAATTACCCACAAAGAGGGGCAACTGTATCAGAAGTGGTTGCGACGCTGGATGCGAAGCGATTCTCTATATCACATGCCAAAGGCTGCAAGTGAAAGAAGACAAAAATCTCTCAGTTCCTCCGCGTGGATGAAGGAGGTGCAAACAAACGGAGGGTTCTGCAGGACGATCCAGAGCACTTCTGTAAAAACACCAAGTCCTGGTTTCTCCAGCTGTGTTCTTTGTTTTTGTATTACTGGAAGATAATATGATAGCATCTTCTATGTGAAGAAATATAATGTCTTTTAAATAAACGATACCTGCTAGTTACTCAGAAATTTAAATAATCAGAAAAGAAAGGAGCCACCCTTTGGAGGAAGAGAGCCATGTAAGAGAGCGGATGGGAAGACACGCGTATCTGTGAGGTACAGGGGACTGGCTCGAGGAGAGCCAAGTGGGGCAGGGGTTCACGTCGTCCTGATCTTTCAGTGAGAGCTTTGGTGACAGACAGTTGAAAGATGCGCTTCAGTCAGACATGAAGTGGCTGACTTGGCCTGAACCAAGGCCTTTGGACTCTCTTTTCTTGGGAAGTAGTGGGAGATGCCACCTAGGGGCAACTCAGAGAGTTCTGAAGAGGAAGGAGAGAAGAGAAGACTCTAAGAGGTCCGTAAATGACTTGACCGTTTATTAAAAGGGAAAGGGAGGATTTATTGATTTAGAAATAATTGGGGGAAACTCAGTGGGAGGCAAAAAAAAAAGTGATTTCTGACTCTGTGACACTATGTTACGATATTCTGCTGGCAACAGGAGATACAAAAGAGTAGAAGAATACACGTTCAATAAATACAAAAAAAACACCACAGGAAGCCATAAGATTACTACTTACACATGATGAACCAGCAGGAAAAAGACCACAGGCCACTCTAAGTTAATACAGGAAGCCTTTTTATGAAAATGTAATTCACAGTATCTCCTATTTCCAGTTGTTTTTCAGAGCTGTGCAAGACAGAAGCAGCCCATCACAAAATAATTGCTTGTAGTGGTAGCTTTAACTAACCCCTAACCAATTCCCATCTGGATAAAAAGCAATTACTTGTTTCCAAGATAAATTGTGATTACCCCTTACCAGGTTCTCTGCTTCTGTTTTCCTCTATGCTTTTTACAGTCAATTCTCACAACTAAATTATCTCATGATATTTTAACTGTGAGGTATTCTTCCTTAAATTCTTCCAATTACTTTCGTTCAGATGAGGCCAAGTCATCGCCCTTTGCTTCAAGCCACCTCTCCAGCACCAGGGGTCCCCTCCTCTGGCCCCCTCCTGCCATTTCTCTGCTAGTGTGGATCTTCTCTTCATAGTGACCACGCGAGACTCAGGAGCCACACTCTCTGCTTGGTGTCCTTTTTTCTCATATTGGAATAGTTTCTGGTCTTTACTGCTGCCATCACCTCCTGTTAGATGTGTTTACAATCCAGAGAGGGGGCAGTTAGTTAGTTCTTTCACATACGTCCAAGAATTGCCCATCAGTAGATGGGCTCTCCCACAGCATTTCTCAAGTGCCTTCACTTGCCTGCTTCCAGATGACTGTACCATATCCTCCCCTTCATCAAACCCCAACACCTCCTCCTCCTTCATCTCCTTCGGGTAATAACCTTGCTTTCTACTTACCTGAGAAAACAGAAGTGATAAGAAGGAAGCCTGCTCTCACCTGAGAATCCCAGGCCCCCTTTGAATACAAGTTCCCGTCTTGTTTCTTCTTTTCCTTGTCTTTAAAATGTATCTCTTTGTATTAAAACTTTCCAAATCTTAGCCAGCTGTTTAAATGGCATTCAGCAGTATCAACAATGAATTTCAGTCCTGGAATCTTATATGTTCTAATATTTACCTGATGCAAGGTTGTTAACCTAGAATCCTCCTTCACCATCGTTTTAAGAATTCCCTTCACCTTTTATCTTTATTGGATCTCCTAATTCACATAATCTGTATCGTCTTTTTTGGATCATTTTTTTATTTTGGTGGTGCTCATTCTCCCATAGCTTCCCAGGGAAAGGTACAAGGGAACTAAAAGTTTTGGGACCTTGCATGTCTGGAATTATATTTATTCTTCTCTCATACTTGATTGGTATTTTTGCTAGGATTTTATTTCTACTTTGGAAATTCTTTTCCTTTAGCATTTTGAAGGCATTCCTCCAGTGTTTTCTTTTTTTTCTTTTTTTTTTTTTAAGATTTTATTTATTTGACAGAGAGATAGAGAGATCACAAGTAGGTGGAGAGGCAGGCAGAGAGAGAGAGAGAGAGGAGGAAGCAGGCTCCCCACTGAGCAGAGAGCCCGATACAGGGCTCGATCCCAGGACCCTGGGATCACGACCTGAGCTGAAGGCAGAGGCTTTAACCCACTGAGCCACCCAGGTGCCCCTCCAGTGTTTTCTAGAACCAGTGTGGTTTTGAGAAAATGGATGTCGTTCTCATTCCTGGTCTTTCATATATGACTTGGATTTCTATTTCTCCCTGCATTCCAAACTGGTCTTCTCTTTTTTCCCATTCCCATACCCTTTCCCTCAGGCCCCCACCTCAGGATTTTGAAATTTCATAAGGGTGTGCCTTATTATTGGCCTGATTTATTCTCTGTGCTGGTACTCAGTGGATCTTTTCAGTCTGCGAGTTCATGTCCTTCTACTTTGGAGAAAGTACTTAAGCTATCTATTTAACTCCACATTGTCACCTGCAGTGTCAACTGTCAGTTCTCACCTTATTTTACCTTTTAGCCCCAGATAGATCTGATCCTTCTCTCTTTCTGAATTCACGTTGCTCACTTAGCTCCCAAGTCAATACTTTTGATTCTCCTGCTATTTCAAAAACCACTAACTACTTCTTGATAGATTTGCTGACTTCTTCTCATCTCTAACCCTGTAAACATTGGAGTGAAGGAATTGATCCGTTAACTTCTCTTTTTCTCTCTTATTCATTCCCTACAGGATTTCTTCCAGTCTCACGGCTTTAAATGCTATCCATACTCTAATGACTCCTAAATGTGTACGGCACCCAGGATCTATTTCTTTATCTCCACACCCCCCAGCTTGGCTAACCTATTTGGATATCTAACATGAGTATCAAACTTAATGAGTACAGAACTCCTAATTTCCCTCCTCTAAAGCCCATGTATTCTACCATTTTTCCCATCTCAAAAAATGGAAACTTGATTTTTCCAGTTGCTCGGTTCAAAAACCTTGGAGTCTTCCTTGGCTTATCTCTTTCTCGCACACCTCACATTTGATTAAATCCAAGACCAAATTATGAGGAACCTCCTTTCAAGCATTGTAACTGTTTCCCACTTTCTCCACTGCCACCACCCTGGTCCCAGCCACCGTGATTTCTCTTCTGAATTATGGCAGTAGGCTCCCAACAATTTTTTTTTTTTTGCTTCCACCCTTACCATTTGTGCCATTTAATAGCTTATTATTTCTCAGCTATAACCCACTTTCCTATACCCCATTTTGTGATGCTGGACCAAGACTCTACAAAATCACATTTTTCCTTTGCCAGCTCATTCCCCATGAGGCTTTCCAGTAGTGCCGGTAGAGCACTAGACAAAGACTGGTGAAGGAAGAGGGACCTTTTTTCTTCCTGTTGGCATCCTGTAGGTTTCCTGTCTCTTTGTGGTTCTTGTGTATGGCCCTAGCAGCAGCTCCTTTCCATAGCAGTAGCTGATTCCAATAAGCAGGTTTTTTCACTGCTTTCAAACCAGAACACTGACAAAAGATTCTTATTCTTGACTTTTAATCATTTGACATTTGGAATACCACAACAAACCAGTCTGAACACTGTAGCCCATTACATTGGCATAAAGTAGAAGAATTAATTTCTATGTGGCCATCCCAGATTCTTATGCTTTCTTCCTCTCTTTTCAGGCATTTTCTTCCTACATGGGCTTATTTTTCTACCTTGAATTTCTGTTTCAGTCTGTAACAACTATATTTTGGTAATGCTCTTTTAGCTCAGGGAAAAAAAAACGGCTTATATTAATTAATTTGGTCAGTTGTTTGCCTCTTATCTGTTCAGGTGTGAAGGTGTTAGTGAAAGTGGTGATGATGGTGGAGCAGTTCGAATGTCAGGACAGGATATCCAGCAGGGCCTGGGGTCTTTGGGAAAGCATATGCAGTATTATAATCTAATTATATATTTAAATATTTATATTTGGAAAAATTTAAGGATTTTTCCTATTATGTTCACTATTCAAATTATAGGAAGCCAAGCTCAGCAACCTTTTTGTTTGTTTGTTCATTTTTTTGTATTTTGGGGTTGTTTAGGATTTGTGGGAGATCTGTGATTCTTAGAGAAGGTCACACCCACCTTGACAAGAACATCAGAATCTGGAAAGGCAGTGACCCAAGAGATCTTAATGGTTGTTAAAGAGGTTAAAGGATTTAAAAAAAAAAAAAAAAGTCTGAGAAATTCTGCTTTACATCGGCCTTTTTCCCCATTTTGGTACCCCCCTCCTCCTGTTTTGGGTGATGTGATGTTTCTTGGTTCCAAGGCCCTCTGATTCATACTCTTCAATCCCCAGTGTTTATCTTTTCTTCTTAAGATGATAGTAAGTTATTTGATGAGCAGTTCTTTGTTGAAGTATTAATGGTTGATAGTGTGTTAATGTGCCCCCCCCAACAGTGGTTTTACTGGTACTACCTGAAGGAAATGAAGTCTTTTAGCAAATTAGGATAATTTTTGAAGTGCTTCAGCAAATTAAAATAATTCTCTACCTAAGGAACTGCAGACACCTTGACTATCTTGGTGGTCTTGGGGAGGCATTTTAAGCAAAGGATTAGAAAGGAATCTTTTTTTTTTTTTAAGATTTTATTTATTTGAGAGAGAGAGTGAGAGAGAAAATAAGCACGAGCAGTGGGGAGGGAGAGAGGGAGAAGCAGATCTTCCCACTGAGCAGGGAGCCCATGTGGGGCTTGATCCCAGCACCCAGGGATCACGACCTGAGCTGAAGCCTGACTCTTAACCGACAGAGCCACCCACGCACTCCTAAAAAGTAATCTTTAGTGTTGTTTCTATCACACCGTTTGTATGGCTAGTTATTCCTAGATGCCACAATAATGACAGTTTTTGCAAAACTAATGGGAAACAGACTATTTTTCCGAATTGCAAAGCCCCAACTACTTCTGTCCTCTAAGACCAGAGGCTCTTAGGAGGTTGTCTCCTTCTGGGGTTCCATCTCAGCTCATCATTGCAGCAAATTCTGTGAAACGAAAAAACTGCACTTTTTCAAATATTTGCTAGATAATACCTGTGCCTGATAGCAGTAAAAAGCCCAGAAGGCAAAGGTTTCATAATACAATTTCTCATTAGATGAAAAAGTTTTCTGATTAGAAGCATTGTGCTACCGTGCAAAAGCTTTCCGTTATTATTTGTTCGAACATAATTCTTATTAAAGAAATGTTTGCACATAGAGGCTTAAAGCCCTAGAAGATTGAAACTTCTGGTTATTAGTATTTACATTACTTGACCTCTGCTGCACTTAATCCTGTCCTGTGGTTTTTCTGCTCCCCTGAAATTCTTTTCTCCCTTGTGTCCCAATCTTTGTTACTAGCTTCCTTTGGTGGTTTTCCTTTCATCTGTCCCCTTAATGTTGGTGTTCCCCATTGTTGCCTCTCAGCTCTCTTTATTCTTGTGTTGGCCTTCTTTTGGGGAAAAACAAGCATGGTTTTTTGGCATTTGTAATACTACAACAACCCAGTCTGAATAATGTAGCCTGCTACATTAGCATAAAGTAGAAGAATCAGTTTCTATATGGCCATCCCAAGTTTTTATACTTCACCCTCAGCCATAACAACCTCTAGTACAGATCTATCCTGGGCCTTGGTCCTCTTCTGTGCTTCAGACAACCGTGTGTCAACTGGCTGTCTCTAGAAGCTCCTCACATTCAATATGTCCCCAAAGCGAATTAATCAGATCTTCCTTGTCCCTGTAGCAGTGATTAGCACCATCCATGCAGGCAGGGGCTACTGACCTTTAAGTCACCCTCGCACCCCCTCACTCCATCATCCATATCTACTCAGCTGTCGCTATTACTTTCACGTTATTGATGAACTCTGTCTTGTCTCATTATTTCCACTGTCACTGGGCCTCGTTCAGGCCTTGACGTAACAGTTCCTTGCCAGAGCTCAAATGGGGTCCTAAGATCTTCTTTCAATCCATTTTCCCCCCTACCATACATATTTGTCTTCTAAAATCCAACGTTAAAATTTTGCCTGGCTCCTCATTACTTTCTTAATAAGTCACGGCTGATCACCACCACCCCACTGCTCCCCCGCATTTGCCTCAAACTCCACCATCACTCCCCAAAGACCATGCTCACCAGGGCCTCTGCATACATGTGATGCCTTCTGCCTAAATAGTCCTCCTCATAGTTTCTTATAAGGCTTAGCTTTCAAAAGACTGGACTCTGCCTTTTTTATCTTTTTGTTTGACACAGAGTCAGTCTTCAGCAAGTAACTGGGTTATTATGTGCCATTCTGGTAAAATGCTCTATTCTAACTTAAATTAAATCACCATAAATTTAAAAAAAAATAGACCAAAGATTATAAGAGAACTGAAAAATAAGGATAAGAGAAAATCAGATGCTAGAATCTGCAGGGAATTTCCACTAACTGCAGTGAGGAGGGAATTGCGTTGAGAGTCATAATCCTAAACTAAGACTGCTGAACCAGAATAGCACAGAAATCTGGGAAGAAGATGGGAAAAGACTATGAGTCAACCCCACTCTATCTACTAGCAAAGAAACACAGAAAATCCCAAAGTCATGTGAACCCTTCTTAGCTCGATAGTGTCATGCCAGCCCTTTTCCCCAGCAGTTCTTCTCTTCCTTCATCCACTTGGGAACCATACTTCACAAGATATACAACTGCCATGCGTAGAGAGTGACAGGGAGATGCAGTGGTACTTTGCACACGGTGATGTGTAAGAGCTTTAGGAAGATGTTCAAGGAGGAAGGATATAAGGAAGAAGTCTAAGAATAGTCCAGCTGGAGATGCAATTTTTACCTCCATCATTGGCTGGAGAAGAACTGAAGCCTGTGTATGACTCCCTAGCAGTCAGAACAATTGGAATAAAAGATCCTTCCCTAATCCAGCAGAACCATGAGGTGAATGCTTGCAAGACACTAAAAACCAGGCTCAGAGCTCAACAGTTTGGTGTTCTCTGTAAGTCTCGATCCAAGAAAGAAAATGTAGAAATACCTGAATGATTAGTAACTGTGGGTTAGAAGACACCATGCACCCATTCTGTAGTCAGATATTGTTCTGGATCAGGTTTTATGATTATCTCTCTCTCTCTCTCTCTGTGTACTGTTTAAGAAAAATAAGTTTGAATGTTAAAAAATTTGGTATAGATCTCCCTGAAACATTCTGCAACATGAGGGAAAGCAATTTAAAGACCTAGAGGGGAAAAAAAACAAATTTTCCAAAGGGAATAAAAGAAGAACTTCCAAAGTCTTAGCTTGATATACTCAATATGAATTTACCTACTCAGGGCAAGGAGCATTTAGGAGAACTGAGAATGAACTGAAAAGGGAGATAGCTGGGAGCAGGCAGAATTGCAAAGAAAGCAATAAATTTCACACTGGACACAGCAAAGAGCAGAGTTACAGTGCAGAAACGAAAGTTTGTAATATTTCAACTTTAAGAATGTAGAGAAAAAAACCTAAAGATGAATATAATAAAACAAAAGATGGAGGAAAAAGAAAGGAGACCCAACATGTAGGTTACAGGTTTTCCAAAGAAAAATCAAGAAAGAAAAAAATGAAGCCACCATCAGACCCAATTTATTTATTTATTTTAAAGATTTTATTTATTTGAGAGAGAGGTGAGAGAGCATGGGGAGAGGGAGGTGCAGACAGAGAAGCAGACTCCCTGCTGAGCAGGGAGCCTGATGTGGGGCTCTATCCCAGGTCCCGGGGATCATGACCTGGGCCAAAGGCAGCTGCTTAACTGAATGAGCCACCCAGGCGCTCCTGTCAAATACCCTTCTTGAATTACTTGGATATTAACATGTTATATGTGTATCTGTACTGCAGCTAAACGGCAACTACAAAAGAATAAGAAATTTGTAGTACAAGGAATAATAATTCAAAAGTAATTTAAAAATGCAGAGAGTTTGAAACAGTACATGTTTTAAAACCAGCTCTATGGGTAGAGAGGAAAGACCTGAGTTGTAGTTCGATGACTTCTGTGGCATGACTTCTGCCATCGTGGCCAATTTCAGACTACCAATGTGATGTCAAATGTGGAGTCAGAAAGAAAGGTGTGCGTTTGACTCTGACATGCCTTTAGGGGCTGGCTTCAGTTGGACCAGTTAGTTCACAATCTGGGGAAAAAAAACTGTTAAATTTCATCTCAGACCGTGTACCGAAATGAAATCTATACTCTTTTTATTAGCTTCTTAGGGCTACCACAACAAAGTATGCAATCTGGGTGGCTTAAATCAAGAGAAATTTACTCTTACAACTCTGGAGGTTAGCAGATGGGGAACAAGGTATGGGCAAGGCCATGCTCTTTCTGTGTTTCTAGAGAAGGGTTTTTCCTTGCCTCTTCCTCGCGTCTGGTGGGGGCCCGCAATCCTTGGCATTTCTTGGTTTGTAGACTCATCACTTCTATCTCTGTCTCCATTGTTATGTGGCATTCCCCCTGTGTGTGTCTGTATGTGTCTCTGTTTTCTCTTCTTATAAGGGTAACAGTCATCGGATTAGGCCACATCCTGATCTGCTGTGACCTAATTTCAATTTAATTAATTACATCACAAAAACCCTATTTTCAAACAAGGTCGCTCTCTGAGGTTGCGGGTAGACATGGATTTGGGGGAGGGGTCAACATTATTCAACCCAATGTAAGGATTAACATAAAACATAATAAGCAAACCACACCAAAAATAGCATTGATGTGAATACTTAGTTTTTTCTGAGAGTGTATGCAGTACTTTCTGCTGGAAGAAATCATACAAGGATGTTTTATACATTTGAATCCAAAAATTTTTAATTTCTTCAGGTCAAAACATGAACAAAATTGAAAACCTGACAATAATTTGGTAAAATACTCATCAGGTATAAAAATAAAAAGGGTGAATCTCTTTCATATATAAAGATAGTGTATAACTAGAAAAAGCACAGTCTCAGGAGATAATTGGATATGAAGGTGGAAAAGTCACAGAGGAGTAAATACAGATGGATGGCTTACGAAGTTAGAAGTGTTCAGCCATATTAATAATGAAGTACATTTACATTAAAGCAGCGGCATGCTATTTTTAACTATTGAAGTAGCAAAAATAAAGAGAAGAGGTAACAGTGATGGTGTATCTTCTCGTGGGAGAATAATGGGAGAGTGAATTAGTGCAACCTTTCTTCTAGAAAAACAAAAGAATTGACATGTATCAAGAACCTTAATGATGTTCCTCCCTTTTGAATTCGCAATAACACTTCTAAAAGTCAATCCCAAAGTAATAATCTTCAAATGTATAGAGCATAAAGAAGTAGAAATCAAAAAAAGTATCAAATAATTAAGTATTACCTTGAGCAATTAGAAACGCTCTATTGTTGAGGATTTATTGCCGAGAATGTAATCCATTCTAGCTTGTTTAAGCATAAAGGGATTTATTTCAAAAGATTTTTGAGTTGTGGGGAGGATGGTGAGACACAAGGGAGTGAAGAAGAGCTCCAAAGCCCCGTGGTTGAACTTGCTGTGCTCAGGCAGAGTGCAGAATCAGGAAGCCTCCTGCCACACTGACGAGCCCCAGCTCCAGCGGTTGGCTCCACACTCCTGCTACTTGAGCCACAAGCTCACTTGAAACATGGACCCCATCTCTCTCCTCCCTGAACTCCGTTCAGGATTCGAGACCCACAGGTGCCTCCTTGGCCAAACCTACATCACAACTAGAACCCTGGCTGTAAAAAAGTCTGGGAAATGAATTTTAGCTTTCCAGCTGCTGAGTAAAGGAAGATACAGAAGGAGGCTGGGATGGATATTCTGTGACCCAGTCTGTATATTTGCCACACTCTAAACACCCAAAATACACGAAATGCATCCAGTGACTTTAAATGACTTTGGAGGGTCATTTAACTGAACCTGGGTGGTTCAGTCGGTTGAGTGCCTGCCTTCCACTTGGGTCATAGTCCCAGGATTCTGGGATCGAGCCCCGCATCAAGCTCCTCACTAGATGGAAGGTCTACTTCTCCCTCTGTCTACCACTCCCCTTGCTGTTCTCTTTCTCTGTCTGTCAAATAAATAAATAAATAAATAATATATTTAAATGACTTTGGAAATATTTCTACTTAAATTTTTTTATTTAAAAAAGCATGAAATAGAAGCATATTTAATGTATAATCTCAATTATGTAAAAAATATTTGGAGACAGAACACTCTAGAGAAATACATCAATGCCTTAAAACTTGTGTGAGACTATGGGTGATTTTCACTTAAGTATACCTTTTACTTTTTCCACAGTGATCTTAAAGTAATTTTATAGGCCTCATTCTCCATTAAAACAAGCAAACAAATGTTTGTTAACTAAGTGCAAGAGTCAGTGACATGAATGGACAGAAAATAAATATCCATTGTTATTTATTATGTGGTCTTAAGGTTTAAGGAAATCCAGAAAAAGGTTGTTATGTTCCCTTTAGACTTGACTTTTTTACAGCAGTCATGAGTTGTGGTGCTGGTAGAAAAGTACAGATAGCACAGTTTAGATGTAAATTTAGATATAAATTTAGGTGTGTATGTGTCTATGTAATAAATAAATAAGTAAATAGATAAACATATATTTTATATATAGAGCATGTCAGTATTTATGTTCAAGTACATAACTTCTGTATTTGGGTTCTCTAGAGGAACAGAACCAGTAGAAGTTATAGACATATTTTTATAATTTTTATATGAAGAGATTTATCATAAAGAATTGGCACTTGCAGTTATGGAAGGTAGAAAGTCCCAGCATTTGCCATCTGCAAACTGGAGACCCAGGCAAGCTGGTGGTGTAGTTCTAGTTCAAGTCGGAAGGACTAACCAGGAAAACCAATGGTGTAAGATCAAACCCAAACCCGAAGGCCTGAGAACTGATGGAGTACATCACCGTGTGAGAGCAGAAGACTGATGTTTGTGCTCTGGTAGTCAGGCAGAGCCATGTTCTCCCTTCCTCTGACTTTTTTATTCTATTCAGGCCCTTGACAGGTGGATGAACCCACCCACACTGGGGCTGGCAACCCGCTTTACTCAGTGTACCATTTCAGATGCTGAGCTCATCTGGAAACACCTGCACAGACACACCAAAAATAATATTTTATTTTATTTTATATATATTTTTTAGAAATAATATTTTAAATATCTGGGCACCCTGTGACCCAGTCAAGTTGACATATAAAATAAACCACCATAACTATATAGAATCTTTTTTCATATTAATATAGAAAGAAACTAATTGTATTTATCAATAATAAATAAATCAATAAGTATAACAATTGCTTGCAAAAAGAAGTAAGACTTGGACATGCAGTACATATGGTCTTTTCCTAGGTAACTAGCAATAATACTACTTTTCTTTCACATTAAGAGCTACTTTAAGTTAAAATTCCATTGATATTTTGAATGAATAACTTTTACTGTTCATCAACTGTAACAAAAATCATTTAAATTTTTCAGTGTCTTTTCTTTCTTTTCCTTAAATATTAGAGGTTTTGTTTTTAGAGAACTAAAGCTTTTCTAATGTAAATCAGTTTCTGAAATAAAACTACCCGAGTAGAACAAAAAGGTTTTTTTTGTACAATTTTCCCTTGTGAGGAAGCGTCTCTTAATGAAATATCTATTTGGACCCTGCTTTCCAGCTCAGCATATGACCTAGCATAAGACTTTCCTCAGAGATTCTGACTTAGCTGCCTCCCCTCGTTACAGGAGACATCTTTCCGGGTGTTGCTAAAAGGTACAGACTAACATGTGAAAATAAAATTAACCCAGTTACAGATGTATACTAAACTAATTTTTTCCTCCAAATTCATCCTTAATGTAAATATATTTGGTCTCGTATCTTAACACATTGTGATTATAAAAGGCCTGCTATTAATGATTCCACTATATACACTGTTCTGTTTTTGTTTTTGTTTTTTTACTCTCTTTCCCATTTTTTAATGGTAGATGAAGAATGGTGGTATTAGCTATATTTTAGAGAGGTAGGAGAACGGCTGCTAAAAATTTTTTACTCAAAATACTTCGTTAGCACAGGCAGTGACTGAAGACAGAACTGGAAGAAATTGCTCTTCGTCCTGCATCTAATATAGGTGTAAGTAGGGAAAATGGTTTACTTTAATAGCTGATGCAATTCACTAACATGAGAATCACAACATGAAATGAAAATAGATGTTCTCTTTTCAACAACTTGTAATATAATTAACTCTTAGGCTCTGTTTTTGCCTAGCCATAGAATCAACTGTTTTTGCAATGTACTGAGAGGTTTTGTTTAGGGCTGTTTGCAGTTCATGACTTGAAAGAATTTGGAGGTGAGATGCGATGAGTGTATAATTAGGTCTTGAAGTTGGGGAGAGCATGTGAGACACACCTTCTCACCTCCTCTTCTTTCTTATTTTCTTCACCTTGCTATTTCTCTCTCCATCTCTGTTTAACAGGGCAGATAAATAATGGGATCAGTACTAGGGAGGGAAGAGAATTTTGTTCCTTTTCTCCTTTTGTATCTCAAACACTATGTCACACTAGCTCTTGATTGCCTGATCTTACCTTTCTATTTGTTTTTGGAAATATTTTTTATCCCCTCCTCCTCTTGTCTGGTTGTTTCCCATTCTTCTCTTCACTGTTTTGTTTTTTCTTTATTCCACATCTGCCCTCTTGCCTCATCTTCTCTTTTCCCAGCGATGGTATAAATTTCAGAGTTAGAGCATAGTAGCAAGGATGAGCAGGGTGTGTGTCTGAAAGGACTGTGTGCTTCTCCAGGAAGACTGGCATCCCGAGCAGAGTCCAGCTTGATGCTGGGAGGTAAATTAAAAATGGCTGAATGTAGTTGTGCCTGCATGTGATATTTTGGGAATCATGCCATTTCCATATTTCCAGTAGGAAGATCCAGTACACTAAAGGTACTAAGAGTAGAAGGGGCCAAGGTTGGGAAAAGGCAATTATTAATAACTGGGACATGAGAAGGAATCACAGACTTGAGCATTGGTGTCCAAAAAGCCAGAAATACCAACTGAGTCCCAAGGACCAGACAAAGATCAACCATACCACCTTAGAGACAGCTGAAGGACCCATCACTTCTGTGAGGATCCGGAAGGGAGAGGCCTTCTGAAAGGGCAAAAACCAGCTCTGAAGGAATTTTGCATTTTAAATGGATGGAATACTTACCCCAAAGACTGTTTTACTTCCAAAGATACTTAATTACTTTTAATGATAAATATAAGGTTTTCTCTTGTCATTAATAAGAATGGGAGCCTCAGAATAAGGTGAAGGCAAGATGAGGGCGGGTTGGGGGAGGGGAGGGAAGCCAGACCTTCTGAATTGTGTGCAGATTTTATCCTGCTGTTAGAGGTGTATGTGGAAGATGGAAATCGTTATGTTAACAGAGGTCAACTCAGAATGGTGAAATGGTTGTGTGATTATTGTTTTATTTTTTCTTCTCTATCATTTAACATGTATGTACTGAACATGTACTCTATATCAAGCACATACTGCTCATCTTTTTGTTCATCTGTATTTCCTAATTTATCTAGATTATACAATTATACAGTTTTGCTTTTGTAAAGAAAAAAAATAATTAAATACTATTGTAAAATAAGTCTATCTGATTCACCCATTATGGCATTTGAATGATACACATCCCACCATGTGAGTTGTAAATCAGGTCTTGGAGTTGACTTTTCTGTTTCTGAATATACGCTTTGAGGTTGGTTGATTGTAAATTCCAGGCTTTTCACAACTCATTTTGTAGAGCTTATGCAGAGCTTAATTCCCATGCAGATCTTTCATTCACAATTTTAAATCTACCACGCTTTGATTATATACAAGTCAGCATTCTGTTTTGATCTTCAGAGGTAGAACAAGTTTGCGAATAGCATGATACCCTAGTACTCAAATGATCATACCCAATCTGGTTGTTGATTCTATTTTTGATATATATATATAATCTCTATATACGATGGATGTTCACCAAACCAAAAACAGTGGGTGTTCTTTGCAAATGAATGATGCACATATTGACATGACTCTGGCAGCCTGCAAAGGTAGCCTTTGCAAGGTACAAGGTACAAGTGATGCATTAATAGTGAGATACTTTCATTTGCTTTCCCAGAGCTATCAAATACACTCTCTAGCAGCTCTTGGAATTTGTAAATGATTACTTAGTGATTATTTCATTTTTAAAAATTCTCATTAAGAAGACTGCCTGGAGACTCCTGGGTGGCTCAGGTGGTTGGGCTTCTGCCTTCCGCTCAGGTCGTGATCCCAAAGTCCTGGTAGCAAGTCCCACATTGGGCTCCTTGCTCAGCAGGGAGTCTGCTTGTCTCTCTGCCTGCTGCTCCCCCTGCTTGTGGGTTCTCTCTTTATCTCTCTCTCTTTCCCTGACAAATAAATAAATAAAATCTTAAAAAACAAAAAAGATACCCCGAATTAGTTGCACTATTTGGCTTGGGATAGCCAAATATTCAGTCTGCCAGATCACCCAACTAAAGGCTGGGTGGGTGAAACACTAAGTCGTCTTTTGTTTCTTCAGATTTAGTCATGGCTGCACAGTGATATCAAATGTCTGTCCTGGCTGTTAAGTGTAGCTGACCCAGCCCCTCACTCCCACAGATACTGAGGGGAGAAGGATCTGCACCTTCATACCCTTCTTGCATTTTCGGTTTAGTTTATGTCAGAAAAGAGAAATTTGACTTATTTTCTAATATTTGAACTGAGAAATAATCAAAGAAATAGACTCTAACTCTAGAAATACAGTAAAATTACTACATGATTTAGATTTATGATGATTTTATAGGCAAAAATTTTTAATTAAATAATAATTGAATAATGGAATCTACCATTAATTAAATGTGATAGCTGGAACAAATGTGTAGTATATTAAAAATGTTCATGCAAATGTTAATAGTTCCATTAACTGCTTTAAAATTACATTATGGAGGACATAAATTCTTTATGATTAAATAGAGATGATGGATTTTATAATATTTTGGAGAAATCTCATTCTTTTATATTTAGCTTTTTTCTTTTTGACTATAGAAAAGAGAGATTCTTTTATATTCTTTCTACTCTAAATAGATCTCTGATAAACTACATGAAAGGGACCATTTTCACTTACCTGACATTTATTCTTTCCTTATTTCTGAGTGTTTACTGACATTTTGGAATATCAGTAACATTTAGATTTTTTCACAAAATAATGACAAATGACAAGTGAATATAAGTTACATGCACCTCAGTATTCCAGAAATGTCTGTGTAAATGCATGTGAGGCATATCCTGCCTAGCAAGTAACTAACTTGCTTCTCTGGAGATGGTGTTCATTTTTCTAGAGGTTCTTTAGGAACTGGTTTCTCATCACTTGTTCTTGCAAAGAGAGTAAGAAGGATGATGGTGATTATATGATGATGGTGGTGGTGATGATGAGAATGATAGTGATGGTGATGTTGGTCCCCATGTTGGTGATAGTGCTTGTGATGATGATGAAGATAACAATAAGGGTGATGATGGTGATGATCTTGATGATAACGATGATGGTAATGATGAAGATGATGATGATGGTGTGGTGATGAGGATCATGGTATTGATGGTGTTGATGATAATGGTAATAATGATGATAGTAGGGATGGTAAAAGCTAAAAATTTTAAGAATTTTTATGTGCCAGGTACTCTTCTAAGTGCATCACACATATGAACTCACATGGACCTCACTGTGATCCTGTAACTATGTGCTCTTATTTTCTCCATTTTTTTTCAGATGAGAAAATTGAGGCACATAGGGATGAAGTAACTTGTTTAAGATTATAAAGTTTACCTGTGGAAGAGACTGAACATGCAGTCTTCTCAAAGTACCTTCTCCATAATTGGAAGTCACATTTGAGGCCATCATCTATATCAGAGATTTTTGTAAGATACAATTATAGCAAAATCAGTGGCTTCTAAAATGCAATCTATTTTTTAAAATAAAAGATTATTGCTTTGTGTCAACGTTGCCATAATTTTTTACTTAAATGTATGATATTCCACAAATTAGAATATAACTTGGTTAATTTTATATGTCTCGAAATGAGTCAATATCTTTTTAAAGTTCAGTGTAGCTTTAACTTGACATTAAAATTTGGAGAAATGGATATAATTGCTATTTAAGAACTATGAAAGGGAGAAATCATAAAAGGACACATGGTCAGGAAAACGAGTATAATTTTATTTTTCTGGAAAAAATGAGATCTTTCTAAATGATTCCTGAGATTAAAAATGGTTATATGATTTTTGGAGGGTTGAAGCTTGTCAGAAATTACCATATTCTATTTACAAGAAAATGAACTAGTATCTAATGAGGGATGTATAGTTAAGAATGTTATTCAGTTCCTAATTATCCATTTTCTGATCTAAGGCAAGGTAATAGTTTGCATAAAAACCAGTGAAAGAAAATGTTGATGAATATAAACACAATCAGAAGTATCTTTTATATTATCTTGGTATTCTTGAAAGAAAAAGCATTTTGTGTTTTTTTTTTCTATAGCGTGTTTTAGAGTGAATTAAATGCATTTTGTGACAAAGATGCAAAAATGCTTAGAAATTTACTCATTCCTTTATGTATGTATTCATTAAACAATGAATGCCTACACTTGTCAGGCATAATATTAGGGAACCCAAAGATAAAGGGCATTTGCCTTTTTTGAAAGAATTCAGTTAAAGGAGCCATGAGAATTAAAGAGATAATTTCATGACAAGATGATAAGTACCTTGATAAAAATGAAGTGCTAAAAGAATATAAGTTAAGTACCTAATCCAGGCTTGGTGCCACAGAAAGCTTTCTATAGCAGATGCCTTTAGTTGAGTACTGGAAGATTAATGAATTAGGGTAAAGGGGGTGTTCACATCAGACAGAGAAAGTAGCATGTGGAATGCTTTAGAAGCATGGGTGGGCATGACCTGTTTGAGGAACATGAAGTAGTTAGGTGGGGAAAGGGTAGAGAATAATGATGAGCAAGAGCAAAAAGAGAGGCTGGGGTTGTAGGACCAGGATTATATCACAAGCTGAGGACAGGCCATTGAAGAACGGCCCTTTGATGGGTAGTGACATGATCAAATTGGGGCTTGAAACAGTTATGTGGGAGTCTTGAGAAGAATGTTTTGGAAACTAAGAGATCAGTTTGGATGCTGTTGGTATGATCAGAGGAAAGTTGATGATCTGAAATAAAACTGTGGCATTGAAGATATGTATTAGTTCGGGTGAGCTAACTGTTGTAACAAACTATGAAGTATTCTCACTTAAGTACAATGAGGGTATACAGGGAAGGCGAAGAGTTTGTTCCACTCTGTCTTCCATCCTTTGGTTCCACCATTCTTCTAGAGCCAAAGAATCCTGGACTGTACCCTCTTTATTCTGTGTTACTGTCAGGGGAATGACTAGAGCAAATTTGGATTTGGGGAAGAGATTGTAGGGTCCAGGCTGAAAGTGTCCTACAGGGGTTCTGCCCAGAATTTAGTCACATGAGAGAGTATGGGAGGTAGTCCTTCTGCATGCCCTGGAAGAAAACAGACTGGGTTTGGTAAGCACATGCCAATATTTAACTGTTTCTGATCTGTAGAATGGCAATTTCATGTAGCTTAACCTATAAGTAATAGGGTTAGAGAAATGGGAAAGTAGACTCAAGATATTATAAAAGGGTAAGTAATGTACTGGGTATAGAAGCAGCAAGAAAGGGAAGAATTGTTAGCTGGGCTAAGTCATTGGTGGAGGGTTGTCCTATTCAGATAAGGAATGTGGTTGTTACTGGAGGGAGATGCTTCCCACAGTTCTCCACATTACTTGCTCCCTTGTTTTCATAAGACTTCTGCTAAAATGTAACTGTAAGTAGCAATATCACAACCCTCTTATTTCCTGTTGCTCTACTTTATTTCTTCATGACCTTCCCCTTATATTGTCCTTTTCTGTTTGTTTGCTTATTGGCTGTCTCTTCTCACCTGCATGAAAGCTCTAAGAGGGCATAGACTCAGTCTATATTGTTCTCTTGCTATATCCCACAGTGCGTAGAGCAATGCCTGTCACATAACAGGTACTCAATAAATAGTTGTTGAGTGTGTAAATGAATCAAAATGGAAGTTGCCAGCAATCTGTTGGTTATAGTAAGTGTTAATATTTATTGCATGCTTACAGTGGAAGAGACACTGTTCTGAATACTTCTTAAAAAATATTAATTTATTTGAGAGAGAGAGTGGGAGGAGGGGCACAGGGAGAGGGAGACTGAGTTTGAAGCACACTGTGTGCTGAGCACGGAGCCCTCCTTGGGGCTTGAGCTCATGACCCTGAGATCAAATACAACACAATCAAAATGGAATGAGCCATTTTGACTTAAGCCAAAACCAAGAGTTGGAGGCTTAACCAACTATGCTACACAGGTGCCCCTTGAATACTTTTCAAGTATTAATTTATATGATAAAATATTCCTGTGAACTAGATACAACTAATAACTCTATTTTACAGATGAGGAAATTGAGTACATAACACTTAAAAAACTTGACCAAACTCACATTAGTAAATTAGAGGTGAGATTCAAATCTAGGTGTTAAAAGGCTTCAGTTTTAACCGTGGTGCTTTTCTGCCATGTGATTTTGGGATGTTAAACAGCTAGACTGGACATGGAGATTAGGAAGTCATCAATATGAATTTAGTTGTGAACAGAGGTTAGCCTGCCCCTTAAATTAATTTGGAACTCCTATTCTGTATCTGCTATAGAGTGTAATGTTCTTTACACTCTTTTGGGAATTTCCATTAGCTTAAGTTTATATGATCATTGTTTTATTCCAGTTACCTGTTGCTTAAATTGCCATCAGATTCCTTGTCTCCTCATCTCATCTCCTGTGACGGCTCCCCTCTGTCTGCTCCACATCAAGCCAGACACGGATTAAAAGTCTCTTTCCTTGATTTTTCCAGAATACCAATTTCTAAGGGCATTATGTATAGGTAGCAAAATTTATAGAAGGTTTGAAGTGGGAGGGGAGTGCCTGAAAAACCATCAAGCAAAGAGCATAAAAACTACATATCAGGCATA
>NW_019154156.1:42306-93034 GCF_002288905.1 Enhydra lutris kenyoni | reverse complement strand
TCCTTCCTTCCTTCCTTCCTTCCTTCCTTCCTTCCTTCCTTCCTTCCTTCCTTTCTCTCTCTCTCTCTCTCTCTTTCTTTCTTTCTTTCTTTTTCTTTCTTTCTTTCTTTTTTGTTTAAGATTCTACATATTTGAGAGAGAGAGAGAGAGAGAAAGTACTAGCAGGGGCAGAGGGAGAGGGAAAAGCAGGGCTCGATCCCAAGACCTTGGGATCATGACCTGAGCTAAAAGCAGACACTTAACCAACTGAGCCACCCAGGCACCCTTAGGCATCTGTTTTCTTAAAATGATTTCACTACTCCATCACCAAGAATCACAGAATCCCATCTGTGTTCGTCTAGTTTCTAACCTCCCAGGATGTCATTACCCCTTCTCCCTTCATCCCACCTTTCCCTTCTCCCTGCCTTCAAATTCCTGTTAACTACTTGTGCAGAAGAACTTGGTTATCACTTACTTCCTTTTCTGCTATTGGGACATGCTCTTGGGACTCCACAGCCCATACCCAAAGCAACCACTATACCTAAACAAAGAGAATTCTTTTTCCACAGGGGATTCTAGTGTGTGTCATTAAAATATTTTCTACCCATTACCGGTTTGAGTCCTAGTTGAGGTAATGAAAGTGAACAAATCTCCCAGAAAGTATGGGAGATTTAAGAAGAGTTCAACTGTGGATGGAAAGAAAGAGATCAGGAAGTAGCTATAGAAAGATGTACTTTTGAGGGAATTTTTGTTTGTTGTTAGTTTTTTGTTTCCAGTGAAGGAGACTTAGGCAAGAGCCTATGTGGGGGGAAGGGCCAGTGAAAAAGAGTGAATGAAGGTAAAGGCGATAAAAGAAGGATAATGTGGCCAGAGAAGGTGCAAAGGGTCGGAACCCAGATCACAGGTAAATTAATTTATATAAGACAGGAGAGATCTGTCTCCCCCTCAGAGGAAAGCCGCACAGTATAACTAAAAGAGCATTGACTCAAAAATCACATTGTGCTGAGCTGGGATCCAGAATCTGCATTCAGCATCGTAGCTGTGAAACTTCACTTGAGTGCACGACCACTCTTACGCTCCGTTTCCTCAACAGCGGAAAAGGCATAACACCCTCTTCACAGAGTTACTACAAGGCTTAAATAAGATAACCTGTGTTAAGCAAGAATCTTATACTAGAATGTATTGATTATTCCTGTGATTTGATTATAGGTCCTCTGGTTTTTATCTCCCACTCTCACTAGTGTCATAAATAAACAAATCTACTACATATTTTTTCTTTATCTGCTTCAGAGGGATTTGTGATTCCATGGTCTCATCTTCATTTGGAGTTTGGAATAAGTTTGACATCAGACTTGTTGCCAATAGGCCAAATCTGGCCATCATAATTGTTTTGCTTGGCTATTACCTTGTTTCATTTTTACTCTGAAATTCTTTAGATGAGACATGTACATTCCATTTTCAGACCCACACTCTCTCGTCTTAGGCCTGGTCCCTTCACATATTATCCCAATCTGCTGGGTCCCTGGGCACAATTGAGTTTTTAACCCATGATCTAGACCGATTTCCACAGAAGTAGCACATGCCACTGAAAATTTCCATGTTACTAAATATTCCAGGAGTATCTTCTGTCTTTACTTCCCTTGATCTCTCCTCATCATTTCTCACTATTGATAAACTTTGGTAACTCTTTACTCCTGTTATTGAAGATTCTTCTGGTTTTTCTCTCACCTCCCAGCCAACCTACCCTTTGCTACAACTCTGCCTCCTTTGCCCACCATTTCAATGCTATAATTTGTCAGTGGTTTGCATGCTGGCAAGTGGCTCTTCTGGGTGATCTCGTGTCTGGGGTTCAGCATGTCCAAAACTGGGCAATAATATTTCCTTCAAACTACCTTCTCCTGTTGTAATTCACATCATCATGAAAGGAACCACCAGAAGTCCAAGCCACCCGGGCCCCCAAACTAAAATCACTTTCACACCTAGATGGGATACATATTTAACAACTGGTACAGAATTCATAGCAAACCAGAATGGACACTGCCCTATGTTCCTCACCATTGCTTTCCAGCTGAAGATCAGCCTTGCTTATCCCCATCACCACAGTCAGCTTTTTCTTCCTCCCCTATAGCCTGAGTGGTGAGACACTGCCTAACCGTTTCTTTCAAAGACTAATGAATGCTAATTAGTCTCCCTTTTCCCATATGGGTAAAATATCAACCTTGATTAGCAGTAGATCATTCTTTTATCCTGTCCTGTCCCTCATCTCTAACTATTCCCAAGGCTCTAAATCTTCACTGTATTAAATTGTTTACATTTCCCTGAATACCACCTTTCTCACCTCTGTGCCTTTGCCCACAATACTCTGTCAGACAAGCATACTTTCCCCCTCAACTCTGTTTACACAGCTCGTTCTACTCATTCTTCAAAATTCAGTTCAGATTATATCCATCTCTGAAAGGTCTGTCTTATTTCTCTCCTCTTAGCAACGTCCTTGATCTAGGTTTGGAAACCCCCCTGTGAAAATATTTTAAAACTTTGCATTCTTAGGGCGTATTTTAATATGTACTATGTACAAATGGAATAGCTTGGTAGAATGTGTTGTTTGCGATCTGGTAAAGTATTTTCCTGTGGAAGAGCCACCCCCATAGGATGAGAAGGTGCAGGGGAGGAAGGTATTGTGGACCAACACAAAATTTTCATTGACAAAGGAAAAGGAAGCAACAGCTGGGTAAACAAACAGCTGCACAAAGAGACCGAAAAATGACAGTTAATGACCATGAATATGGCAAATGGTCCAAAATATTAGAAAAGCAAGTAAATAATATGCGGAAATGAGTTGACCTACTGGAAAATTGCTGGAACATTTGAACAGGAAATAAATAATAAGGAAAATGTTCAAATAAAATTATTATAGAGGACAACATTGGAACAAATCTATGTAAGAGAAATGAACTTTTAATGAAATAACAGAAATTAATTTGAACATTTGTGCCTTTTAAAATAAATGTGTTTTATACTGCAAAGAGTATATCATAATATTATTTAAAACTTAATGAATAAAATAACCCACTCCTAACTTTTTGTTGTGTTGGAAAGAGTGAACTAGAAATTCATGATTGTTTTACTTCGCATTTATGTGAAAACTAAGGAGACTGACCTTTCTAAACGAAATATTTAATAACTCAAGTAGCAACATAAATATATCAACTTCTAAAGAATGAGAGCATTCCAGACACAGTTAAAGTTTTCCTTGACCCTCTACCTGCACCCCCATAACCAGTGCTCTCCCTAGAGATAACCATTGTTTTCAGCTTCATGAGTATCCTTCCAATATTTTCCCATGCATTTACACAAGTACATGTAAGTATAGAAAATATATATCTTTATCTTGAGTGATAATACACTATGTAAATTTCAGTATTAATTCCAAAACTTTTTTGTTTTTTATATAACATTTTGTTTTGGAAATATTTTCATGTCAATACAAATGGAATTGTGTTGTTAAAAGAATTGCCATAAATTATAGATGTAACACTATTGGAGATGGACATTGAGGTTGTTTTGAATTTTCTGTACACTTCAGCAAACATTCATGAGTATTTACTTAGTGCCGTATTCCAGGCACCATTCTTGATGTTGTGGATCTATCAATAAATGAAGTCCTCCTTGTAGACATTCAAAAAGATACAAACAATAAAAAAAAGACATGCATGTATGATAAAATGTCATGTAGTGGTAGGTAGGATGAAGAAATGCAACAAAGGTGAGAGATGGGGTGGTCAGAAAAGGCTTCTCTGAGGTCAAATATAGTAGCCAAGATCAACGAGAAGTGAGAGGTTATTCTGTAAATATCCAAGGGACCTGCTGAGAAACAGAAGTGCTGAGTCAATGAGTGTTCATATTGAAAATGCCAAAATATCTTCCTAGCTGTTTGAAATAATTCCTGCTCCAATTTGAAGCATAAAAGTACTTACTTCTTACACTCTAGTATGTATTATCATGTCCTTTAATTTCTACCAATTGGATATGTGGAAAACTGTAATTTTCCTGTAGCTTTAATTGGTATGATTTTAAAAATTGTTATAAATTTATAATGTTAATGCTGGTGAGATTGTACACATTTTAATATGTATGTTGGCCCTTTAAATTTCTTCATCTCAGACTTGACATTTCTATGTCATTGTCTGTTTTCCTCTTCTGTTACTTGCTTTTATTTTTTAAAGATATTTATTTATTTGAGAAAGAGAGAGAGAAAAATAGAGAGAGCATGAGCAGGAGGTAGGGGTAGAAGGAGAGGGAAAAGCAGACTCCTCACTGAGCAGGGAGCCCAATGTGAGGCTCCATCCCAAGACCCGGAATCAAAGGCAGACACTTAACTGACTGAGCCACCCAGGCTCTTGTGTTGTTTGTATATTACTGTTTTTTAGTGGTATTATTTACTTTAATCATGCTAGAAAAGAGAATGTTACTTAATAACCACCTCGCTTTCTTTTGTGTGTGTGTCTGTGGTGTATGTTTTAGACATAATTGACTTTTTAAAAATTTTTTCTTTATTTTTACTTTTGTCCAAATTTTTTATTTAAATTCCAGTTAGTAAACATGCAGTGTAACATCAGTTTCTGGTGTCGAATTTAGTGATTGGTCACTTACAACACCCAGTATTCATCACAATAAGTGCGCTCCTTAATGCTGATCATCCAACTAGCCCATCCCCTACTCATCTCCCCATCTCACTTTCCTTATTTGTACCTACTTTACATTGGTTTTAAAACATATACATTTGTTCTCTGAATATTGCTTTTCTTCCATTCACTCTGTTTTCTTCTTTGGGAACTCTTCCTACACATGTTTTGGATCTTTTTATTCTATCTTCTCTGTCTCTTAATAACTCTCATGTTTTCTACCCAGGTGTCATTCTGGGTAATGTCTTTAGATTTATCTTTCAGTGCATTAATTCTCTTTTTGATTCTATCAAATCTACTGTTTAATCTTTTTGTAAAATATTTATTTTTAAAGGCTGTCTTTTTCAGTTTCAGAATTTCCTCTTGGTTCTTTATCAAATCTGCCTGGTCTTTTTATATGGTGTTTTATTTTATGATTCTGATTTATTTATGTTGTCAGTTTTAAAACATTTTTATTCAACTTATTTAAAATAAAAACAAACAAACCAGCAAACAAACCACTTCTTCCATCCCTGACCCCTCCCCTCTTGCAACCACCAATCTGTTCTCTGTATCTATGAGCTTGAGTTTTTTGCTTTTCCTTAGATTCCACATATAAGATCATACGATATTTGTCTTTCTTTGTCTAACTTATTTCACTTAGTGTAATGCCCTCGGGTCTCTCCTTGTCTCAAATAGCAAGATCTTATTTTTTTTTATGGCTGAATTATATATGCATTATTATATATAATATGATTACACAATAACTTTATCCATTTATCCATTGATGGACACTTAGGTTATTTTCATATCTTGGCTACTGTAAATAATGCTGCAGTGGTCATGGGGGTACATATATCTTTTTAATAGTTTGGTGGTTCTATTTTTATTTTTTTTAAGAACCTCCATACAGTCTTCCATAGTGGTTTCACCAATTTATACTCCCACCAACAGTGCACAAGAATTTTATTTCCTCCATATTCTCACCAACACTTGTTATCTCTTGTCTTTTTGATAATGGTCATTCTATCGGGTGTGAAGTGATATCTCATTCTTGTTTTGATTTCATTTCCCTAATGATTAATGATGTTGAACATCTTTTCAGGTACCTGTTGGCCATCTCTAAGTCTACTTTGAAAAATGTATATTCGGATCTTCTGCATGTTTTAAAATCAGATTTTGTTTTTTTTCTACCAAGGTTATAAGTTCTTTATATATTTTGGATATTAGCCCATATCAGATAAATGATTTGCAAATATGCTCTCCCGTTCAGTAGATTGCTCTTCATTTTGTTGATGGCTTCTTTTGTTGTGCAGAAGCTTTTTAGTTTGATGTAGTCCTACTAGTTTATTTTTGCTTTTGTTGCTTTTGCTTTAGGTGACAGATTCAAAAAATCATCAACAAGACCTATGTCAAGGAGCTTATTTCATGTTTTCTTCTAGGAGTTTTATGGATTCAGGTTTTAAGTTCAAGTCTTTATTTCATTATCTTATTAATTTTATGTATGATGGAAGATAGTGGTCCAGTTTTATTCTTTTGCATGTAGCTGTCCAGTTTTCCCAATAGCATTTGTTGTAGAGACTGTTCTTTCCCTATTATATGTTCTTGATTCCTTTGTTGTAAATTAATTGACCATGTATGCATGGGTTTATTTTGGGGCTCTTTATTCTGCTTCATTGATCTCTGGGTCTGTTTTTTGCCAGTACTATATTGTTTTAATTGCTGTAGCTTTTCTTTGAAATCAGAGCATGATGCATCCAGCCTTATTCTTCTTCCTCAAGATTACATGGCTATTTGGGGTCTTTGATGCTTCTGTACAAATTTTAGGATTATTTGTTCTATTCCTGTGAAAAATACCATTAGAATTTGATAGAGATTGCATTGAATCTGTATGTTGTTTTGGATAGTGTAGATATTTTAACAATATTAATTATTCCAGTCCATGGGCATGGAATATTTTTCTAGTTATTTGTGTCTTCTTCAGTTTCCCTCGTAAATGTCTTGTAGTTTTCCATAGATCAGTTTTTCACTTTTTTGGATAAATTTATGCCTAGGTATTTTCTTCTTTTTTATGTGCTTGTAAATAGGATTGTTTTTAATATTTTTCTTTTAAATGGTTTTTGTTAGTGCAAAGAAATGCAATGGATTGTTGTATATGGATTTTGTATCCTGCAACTTTACTGAATTTATTTGTTTCTGACAGTTATTTGGTGGAGTCTTTAGGGTTTATGTAGTTTCATGTCATTGCAAATAGTGATAGTTTTTCTTCTTTCTTTCCAATTTTGATGCCTTTTATTTCTTTTTCTTACCTATTTGCTCTGGCCAGGACTCCCAATGCTAATTTGAACAAAAATGGTGAGATTGGGCATCCTGTCTTGTTCCTGATTTTAGAGATCAGGATTATTGGATTATTGAGAATGACATTAGCAGTGAGTATCTCATAATGGCCTTTATTATGTTGAAGTACACTCTCTCTATACCTTCCTTTTTGAGTTTTTATCAGAAGTGGATGTTGAATTTTGTCAAATGCTTTTTCTTCATCTATTGAGATGATCATCATATGATTTTTATTATTCATTTTATTAATCTTATATATCATATTGATTGGTTTGCAAATGTTGAACCATCCTTGCATCTTCCACTCACTGATATGCATTTAAGTTTCCTCTGTGTCTTTTCATGGCTTGATAAGTCATTTCTTTTTAGTGCTGAATAATATTCCATTATATGGATATAATACATTTTCTTTATCCATTCACCTTAGCAAATCATCTTGGTTGCTTCCAAGTTTTGGCAGTTTTGAATACAGCTGCTATAAACATGTTTGTGCAGATTTCTGCGTGGGTTTAAGTTTTCGATGCCTTTGGGAAGATAAAAAGGAGCAGGATTGCTGGATCACATAGGAGGACAGTTTAGAACCACTAAACTGTCTTCCATAGTGACTGTACCATTTTGCGTTCCCACCAGCAATGAATGAGAGTTTCTGTTGCTCCACATCCTTACAGGCATTCAGTTTTGGCAGAGTTCTAGATTTTGGCCATTGTCATGGATGTCTAGTAATAGCATCTCATTGTTGTTTTAATTTGCATTTCTCTGATGATATACAATGTGAAGCATCTTTCATATACTTATTTGACATCTGGTGAGGTGTCTGTTGAAGTCTTTGGCTCATTTTTAAATTGAATTATTTGTTTTCTTATCATTGAATTTAAAGAGTTCTTTGTATAGTTTGGATAATAGTTCTTTATCAGCTGTGTCTTTTGGGCACATATTTCTCCCAGGATGCAGTTTGTCTTCTTGTTCTCTTGATATTGTCTCTCACAGAAATGTTTTTAATTTTAATGGATTCCAGTTCATCAATTGTATAGTTCATGGATTATACCTTTGATTTTGTATATAAAATATTATTGCCACAGCCAAGGTCACCTAGGTTCTCTCGTTATTTATCTTAATGAGTTTTATAGTTTTGCATTTTACATTTTACATTTATGATCCATTTTGAGTTAATTTTTGTGAAGGCTATCAATTCTCTGTCTAGATTCAACTTTTTGCCTGTGGATATCCACTTGTTTCAACACCCATTTTTTGAAAACATTATCTTTGTTCCATTGTATTTCCTTTGCTCCTTGGTCAAAGATAAACGGATTATATTTATGTGGGTCATTTCTGGGTTTTCTCTTCTCTTCTACTGATGTGTCTATTCTCTTGCCAATACCACATTATCTTGATTACTCTAGCTTTATAGTAAATCTTAAAGTTGGGTAGAGCCAGTCCTCCAAGTTTGTTCTTCTCCTTCAATATTATATTGGCTATTCTACATCTTTTTCTTCTCCACATGAATTTCAGAATTAGTTTGTTGACATACATAAAATAACCTTCTATGATTTTGAATGAGGTTGCATTGAATCTATAGATCATGTTGGGAAGACCTAGCATCTTGACAATATTGAGTCTTTCTATCCATGAACATGTAGTATCTCTCAAAATCTCATTTATTTAGTTCCTTGATTTCATTCTTCAGAGTTTTCTAATGTTCCTCACATAGGTCTTCTACATATTTTGTTAGATTTATACCTAAGTATTTCATATTTGAGTTTTGCTAATATAAATGACATTTTATTTTTTATTTCTTTTTTAAAAAGATTTTATTTATTTGACAGAGAGAGAGTGTGCACACAAGCAGGGGAAGCAGCAGAAGGAGAGGGAGAAGCAGGTTCCCCACTGAGCACTGAGCCCAATATGGGACTTGATCCCAGGACCCTGGGATCATGACCTGAGCCAAAGGCAGATGCTTAACCAACTGAGCCACCCAAGTATCTTGTATTTTTTATTTCAAGTTCTACTTGCTTATTATTTATATTTAGGAAAGCAACTGACTTGATATATTAATCTCATATCCTACCACCTTGCTTTAATTGCTTACTAGTTCCAGAAAGCTTTTTTTAAAATCCTTTCAGATTTTCTACATAGATATTGTGTGACAATGACTATATTTGCAAAGACAGTTTTATGGATTCCTTTCCAAACTGTGTATCTTTATTTCATTTTCTTGTCTAGTTGTATTAGCAGTGACTTCCAGTATAATGTTGAAAAGTAGTTGTGAGAAGGGACATCCTTGACTTATTACTGATCATAATAGGTAAGTTTCAAGTTTCTCACCATAAAGTATGATGCTTGGTGTAGATTTTTTTGTAACTATTCTTTATCAAGTTGGGGAAGTTCTTTTCTATGCCTGGTTTAGCTATGGATTTTTAAAAACTATGCTTTCTATATCATTATTAGTTCCAACAAATCATTTTCCAATTGCTTCTCTTATATATATTCTAGACAGGTAATTATATCATCTGCAAATACTGATAGATTCCCCCTTAAAGACATACTTGAAATACACTTAAAAACATTTTTTTTTTTTTTCAGGACACCTGGGTGGCTCAGTTGGTTAAGCATCTGGTCATGATCCCAGGGTCCTAGGATCGAGTCCCACATTGGGCTCCCTGGTCAGCAGGGAGTCTGCTTCTCCCTCTGCTCCTCCTCCCTGTGCTTGCTCTCTCTTTCTCTCTCTCTCTCTCTCCCCACTCTCTTTCCTTCAAAAATAAATAAGTAAAATCTTTTAAAAAATAAAAAAATTTTTTTTCAGTGCCATGTGTGTATCTTTGGGTTGTTGACTTTTCATTTTAGATCAGGTGTTATGACCTGTATAATCATTCTAATATATTTTTATATATATACATATATATATTTTGTGATGTGTGATCCTTTTTAGAAATTTTTGTGTTTAAAAATAATAAACTTTTTATTTGAAGACTCTCTATAGATTTGTGAATATCTAAATTTTAATCAGTTTTTGCTATATACACTTTGAAAATCAAGTAGTTTGGCAAAGCTTAAAATGGCAAGAAGCAAACTCTTATCTCACATTCCCCCAAGTAATGTTCCAAAATGTTCAAATTCTCTAGCTGATTTTTCTCTTGTTGCATTTTAAAGCAGCATGCTTAATTACAGTTTTAAACTTTTTCAGTTTATCTATTGATTTCTTACAGAAAAATAAAGGTTTTTTCTCTTAAAGTGCCACTCAGCACTCCTGGGCTGCCTGGGTGGCTCAGTGGGTTAAGCCTCTGCCTTTAGCTCAGGTCATGATCTCAGAGTCCTGGGATCGAGTCCCACGTCGGGTTCTCTGCTAGGCAGGGAGCCTGCTTCCTCCTCTCTCTCTCTCTCTCTCTGCTTGTGATCTCTCTCTGTCAAATAAATAAAATCTTAAAAAAAAAAAAGTGCCACTCAGCACTCCTCCATACACACTTACCCTTTCGTAACTTCTCAATTAAGATATATCACAATTAAATTAATAGTGCTTACCTTATTGTCTACATAATAATTCACATCTGAGACAAAAAGTCTATTTTTTGAGTATTTGATATCCTGTTCAACTCAATTTTTTTCCTCTTAATTTTTCCCCAGAGCAAATACAGGCTTTCCATGAAATAGTCACTAATTCATCTCCAGAATCCAGTGAGAGCTGCAAATTTTCTTTCAATACTGTCAACATCTATCAGAGGAGTCTATCAGAGACACTTTTTGTTGTTGTTGAGACAACTCTCCAGGAAGCGCCCTTTCCTTTCACTAAAATCTGCTTGATAAATTTCTAGGCATGTTTTGTAGCTCTTTTCCTGGAGATTTCCTTTACCAGAATTTTTATTTTTATTTATTTTCCTTTACCAGAATCCATCAATTATCTTAAATCACCAAGAGCTGTTTCTTGTTACCTAAATGTTCTTTTCTTTTTATGGCATCCTAGTTTTATTAATGGATCCAATAACCTATTAATATTTCTAAACAAGCTAATTACAGATTTTAAGAGTTTTCTTCTGGCCCTTGAATAACATTGGTTTCCTCTGAGTTCTTTATTCTTCAATTTTGCTCTCTGACTCTCCTGGTGGAGGCTTTCCTTTGGTATCTTCTGATCTTGGCTCTCTGTTCTTGTTTACCAACTGGAAGCTCTGTGCAGACTAGGCTTTAATTTTGGTTGAGAAGGTAACAAGTGGCTTTCTTTTGGGTGGTTCCCAAATGTCATTATCTATATGGCGTCTTTTCTCTTGGGCCAGTGTCAGTATTCTACTTGGGAATTATAAGCTTGGCGGCCAATATTGTGCAAGTTGAAAAGAATCTCAGTTTCCCCACAGCTGGGCCACCTCTGGGCACACAGTCACTGTTCCTCTGTAGAGGCTGATACTCTCTCCCTGCTAACCAGAGTGATAATTGATCAGTGCAGGATTTTAGGGTTCAGTCCACTTGGATGTCTCTCCTGCCGCATAATGTAAACAGTTGCCTTGTTGATTGTTACAAGACGACTAGCTTCTCAGTATCTTCTGCCGTTAGGCATACGGCACTGCTACGTTCCAGAGCAGTGCTCAGCAAATTAGCTATATTCTGGTTTCTTTCTGTAAGCATTCTGTTTTTCAGAGGTAAACAGATTTGGGGATTCATTGAGGGTTTCCCTTCTTTTCCTTTTTTCAGGGTACATGTAGATCTTTAAAAATATTTTTTCTTTCACTTCTAGAAATTTGCTGGAAGAGGGGAGAACTGAACCGTTACCTTTCTTTTTTCTGTTCAGTTTGCATCTTGAGTGGCATTCTGAAAATGAACATTTAACATTTTTTATTACTTGCATCTGTGTTTTTGTCCCTTATCTGTGTTTTTGTCCATTTTCATATCATTATATCAATATATTTAGACACTTTAATGTTATCAGTATTGAGCTTCTATTTTTATATTTGTTGAGAATACTTTTCAGAGTCATTCCCTTTTTATTTTAGTTTTCTTATTTTCATGGCAATGAAATTTTGTATCTTCATGTAATCAATTTTGGCAGTATTTTCTTTTATAGAAAGATAATTTGCAAGTGGCTGATAAATTTGCAGTTGTTTAGTTTTTCTTGTAATATAGACTATAAATATTTATCTTACTTATCTTGAAATTATTTTGAAATTTTCTTGTCAAATATAAATCTATTCCCCATCCAATTTTCAAATTGTTAGTTAGCTTGATAGTAACTGTTTAAAATTTCAATGATTTTCTCTTTATTATCATGTATGCAATTTGTAGTGCGCTTTATTTCTGTGATTTCTATTTTTATTGGTATATTTTCCTATTTCATGCCCATTTTCATTATGTATTAATCATTTCTATTTTTAATAATTCATTGGCTGATCTCATTTCATTTTCTTTTTTCAGTTTAATAAAGTTTTCCATTTGTATAGTATACAACTATTCTGAGCTAAGTTGTAAAAATCAGAAGACAAGTAAGACTTGTCCCTTGTCTTCAAGGAGTACACAGTCTTGGCGGGTAGAATCAGTTCATCCCGAGAAGTTCCAAGAAACCTCCTTTGAAAGCTTAAGTTGAAAGAAGGAATGAGCTTTAGAAGGAGAAGCTTGAGTCTTGATGTTTAGGTAGAATTTTATCAGGGCCATGAATAGATAAGCCAAAAAGAAACTACCAGTGCAAAAAGATGTGGACAGATGCACATACAGAGGTGGCTGGAATAGTGGGTGAGGGTATAAGGAGTATCTGAGAATGAGGCTGGAGAGATAAGGGGAGGAGCACTACTCTTATAATTCTAGTTGAATTCAAACCACCTCTAGTAAGCTCTTGATCAGACTAACATTAGATCTATCAGGGGTGCCATAAATAAGCACTGAATTGATTGGAGTTCTTAAACAATGTCATTTGATGAAAAATGGGGTAGGTAAAAATAATAAAATGTTATATATAGGCTGGTTCTTTAACAGTATCAAAAAAATCAAGGCTATGGTAAATCCAAGGTGTATGTTCCTTTTCAAAGTTAAAACTCAAGGAAGAAAGACTGCCTTCTTCAAGGATAATCAGTCAGCTTTAAGACAGGGAACATAAAATCAATTTCCTTGATTTTACTGGAGCTGTCTGTAATTCTCATTAGTATGTAGTCCACTACAAAAATAGGAGTAAGTTCCATTAACCAGCAGAGTACTGTGGAATAGGAGCCATTCTGCACAGCAGTCAGGAGGAAATGGAAATAAGAAAGGGAACAGATAGAAGTAGACCAGTTGTTCTAGAATGTTGATAGTGAAATGAAAAAATTAGAATGTAGCTCAGGGAATGGTATGAGCATGTAAAGAATTGCATCATACCAAGTTCTAACCATGCTTAGAAGACAGAAGGGAGTAATTTGGTATAGAGGGAGAGGTTAAATGTTTGTGTTTTTTAAAAGATTTTATTTATTTTTGTGGGAAAGAAAAAACACATAAGCAGGAGCTGGGGAGGGGCAGAGAGAGAGGGACAAGCAGACTCCCCACTGAGCAGAGATTCCCAGTGTGGGACTTGATCCCAGGACCCTGGGATCACTGAGCCACCCAGGCACTCTGAGGTTAAGTATTTTATAGAAGCGAGATCCACTTTAGAACATGAATTTTTTTAGAAAATATGAAATGGTTTGTTCCAAAACACAGAGGGGAAGAGGGAGCACTTCTTCCTGCTAGAATTACAACAAAGATAAAATTAGATGATGTAAAGAAAGAGATGTTGAGGGATAGATGGTAGAGAGCTAGACTACTTACATGGATGGCTTTTTCTACTAAATAAGTCTATCCACAGGACCCCTGCACCAGAATCACCAGGGAGTGCTGGATTACGCATTCAGCAGGATTACTCATTGGAACCCAGGAAGCTGTAATATCAGGATATTCTAACTGGAGTTTGAGACCCATGGTTTAAAAGAAGTAGGAGGTTACCTGCAGGGTGTGTTCATATTATTGGGAAAGTATTCATGTTTTAAGGAGCACAGCAGAAGATCGGGATGGGCAACAGAGAGACTAGAATTATTAAGCACGGGCTACTGGAGTTAGAGGCAGGAGTTTGTGTTGGCGAGGCTGGTCTAGCCCCAGAATATGGTTAAATGTGTTTCCATGACTTCTTCTAGAATAAAGTGATCCCACTTACAAACCCTGTCAAACCTTGTTATCCTTTTTTTTTTTTTTTTTTTTTTTTTTTTTTTAATTTGTCAGGGCCCAGAGAAAATTGCTAAAGCAGGCTTCTGAGTCAAGGACATGAAGAAACCTGGAGCAGTTTTCCCTCTGTGGGGCTTACGGAACATACCTTTCTTGGCAGGCAGAATTAAGGACACTGATTGCTACAGAAAACCCTGTGGATTTGTTTATTCAGAGTTTGAGTTTCACATATTTATGATGAATGCTGCCAACGTGTCAGGCCACACTTTCCCCTGCAAGTTTTGGCTCAATTCCATTCTTACATGCATTGTTCTCCATCTGTAGGTAACATGAGACAGGTGACACCCCGGTGTGAAAGAGAATAAAAGTTGCTAGAGCCTAAGTGTAGTTCCTTGTCTTTTTTCCCTTTTTATACTTGATCTGTCTCAGCAACCTCCTCACTGGTCTCCCAAGCTACCAGCCTCTTCCTTCCCCAGATCACCAGTTACCTTTTTGACACAGATTGACCACTAAACAGATGAGGAAATATTTGTAATGCAAATAGCGTCTGTGAGTTTCCCTATCACCGCTGACTGAAGTCCACAAACAAATTAGAGATACTCCACGTTTTTTGCAACATGTCACTGCCTCCACCCTTCCTGCCTCCGTGGCCCAGGAAAACAGGCTCTTCTTCATGAATGTTCCAGGACACCGTGCACCCCAGCCTGTGACCAGTGTTTCTTCTCATTTAGTTGCTGTGCTTCCTGTTGTCCCCCGACAGGAGCTGTATTTAAACGTCATCCCCTCGCTGAAGCTTTTTCAGGCTCCACTCTTCTCCTAAGGCAGGATTATTTTTTCATCTGTATTCCCACAATACTGTATACAGATATCAACTGTTGCATTTAGAACATTATGTGGTACTCATTTACATTTTTGTTTCCACACTTGGACCTGAATTTCTTAAGAACAAAAATTGGGTCATTAAATTTTTAATTCCCCTGTGCCTGACACGGAAGATGTATACCACAAATTTTAGTTGAATACATTGAACCAGAGATCCTCTTTTTATGGAATTCAAACTGGAAGAACATAGGAAAGTAGAGTTCTTTGGAGCGAGCAAAATGGGCAACTCTGTCAGCGTCATTTTATAATAGTAACAAGTGCTTCTTTTTCCATGTAATATTATAGTTACAATATAGTGTCAGATAATCTGAATACTTCTAGGATCATAGAATTTCAATGGGAAGAAGTATTTTCCAGGTGGTTCCTTTGATTTGCAGATGAAGAAACCAGTCCTGTACTTATATCAGACTGCACAAGTAGGCTTTTTTTTTTTTTAAAGATTTTATTTATTTATTTGACAGAGATCACAATTAGACAGAGAGGCAGGCAGAGACAGAGGAGGAAGCAGGCTCCCCACTGAGCAGAGAGCACGATGCGGGGCTCAATCCCAGGACCCTGGGATCATGACCTGAGCTGAAGGCAGAGGCTTTAACCCACTGAGCCACCCAGGCGCCCCTGCACAAGTAGTTTTTAACAAAATCCTATCCAATGGGGCATCTGGATGCCTTAGTCAGTTAAGTGTCTGCCTTCAGCTCAGGTCATGATCCTGGGGTCCAGGGATCAAGCCCCACATTGAGCTCCCTGCTCCGTGGAGAGCCTGCTTCTCCCTCTCCCTCTGCTACTACCCCCCTGCTCATGCTCTCACTGTCTCAGGTGAATAAATTTTTAAAAATCTTAAAAAAATCCAATCCAACAACCAGCAACCTTTGTGAATTTTTGAGTATTAAACCATTTTTACATTCCAGGCAAATAATTCTGGGAGAGCAAAATGTACAGTACATTTTAGTTCAAACGGAATTTCATTAAGGATTCTTAACCTGAATTTAAGACTGTTGGGGTTGGGGAAAGCCGAGCTACTTGATGAGAAATAATTGGTAAGTTCAAGGAAGATTTTAAATATAAGTGAAGCATCTTTCACGTTTTTTCCCCTGAGATAATGTGAACTATCAGGGCCATCAGACGAACAATAGAGTGGAATGTGATGAGTTCCTTTTCTCAGGGTTTAGCTGAGCCTCTTCTTCTCTATAATAGGTTTCAGAATCTGCTGTGGTCCAGGAAGACTTTTGTGGACAACATGAAGATCTATAACCACAGTTACATCTACATGCCTGCCTTCTCTATGAAGACGGGAACAGAGCCATCTCTCCGGGTTTATTACACACTGTCAGATGTTGGTGCCAATCAAACAGTGCTCTTTGCCAACCCCAACTTTCTGCGTAGCATTGGAAAGTTCTGGAAAAGTAGGGGAATACATGCCAAGCGCCTGTCCACAGGACTCTTTCTGGTGAGTGCGGCTCTGGGCCTCTGTGAAGAGGTTGCTATCTATGGTTTCTGGCCTTTCTCTGTGAATATGCATGAGCAGCCCATCAGCCACCACTATTACGATAACGTCTTGCCCTTCTCTGGCTTCCATGCCATGCCAGAGGAATTTCTCCAGCTCTGGTATCTTCATAAAATCGGTGCACTGAGAATGCAGCTAGACCCATGTGAAGACACTTCACTCCAGCCCACTTCCTAGGGACCATGGAAAAAGAAAGAACTGAGACAGGGTATTTTTGTTAGGTTTTCTACATGACTCCAAAAGGTCATTTCATGGATTCACAGGGGCCACTTGGAAAAATAAGACAAAACAAAAACAAAACAACTATAAAAACCCAAGAGAAACTCTACTTTGGATGTTGTCTTGGAGGACAAATAAGAAATGAAACATCCTGTGAAATATTTCGTAGCACATTGTGGATTTTCAACCAGTAACATGCTGATGAGGTGATGTTGGTGAAGCACATTTTGGTGGTTCAAATCTAGAAGATGCAGTTCACAAGACAGAGCTCTAATTGCTGCAGTTGAGGAATTAATCAAGGTAGAATAAAGGAAATGCCAGGGCAAAGTGTTACTGATTATCAACACAATCTGGCTTTAGGGGAAAAAAAAAAAAAAAAACCTATCTTATATCTTAAAAGTATAGGTTTTTAAAAAATGATTATTTATTTTTGCCCTATTTAGGGGCAGTGAGTGGGTGATGAGGTAGATTTAAAAAAAATCCCTTACTGAGTAATAAAGCTATAAAACACTACAGCTAATTATTGTGATTTGTTGAACCAAGTCTATGTTAACTCTAGTCTCCTTCCATTTAAAAAATGTTAAGAATTGCTTCCTCCCCTTCTGTCAAGTCTACTTAGACGATGTGAAACATTGTTGAATTTAGACTGTGTTGATTCATAGTCTGGATAACATGAGCCACTTTCCCTCCTTCTCAGAATTGAGGGCATAAACTCAATTTTAGGTCTGCATTATTTAACGCTGTTTGTATTATTATGTTATTTTAGTGCAAAAAGACTACAAATGTGAGTGCATTATTTATTTGCAAATTGGCATAATTGTCTTCATAATTTAATACTCAGATAAAGCACAATGATGTAAAGTTTAGTCACAAAACAGACTGGAAGGTACATCCCTTTTCTATCTCCCATGGTATATTCACTCCAGGATACATGCACACAATAAAACGTATATATTCATGTACACACACTCACACATATACACAATTAATCAAAACTCATTCCCATGCAACTCCGAAAGCTGAACCCGCATGACTGAGTCTGGAAAAAATCTGTCATCATTGTTGAAAAGCTACAATTGAATTACCCACTACCCAATACCCACTACCCCTTGAAGTAGGACAAGCCAGCTCACCTGTTGTTGCACATAAAGCTCACAGCAGCGTGACCCCCACATGCTTACCCCAAATGAGCGGAATTGTTTTACTCATTCTGACTCTCCCTAACATCTCATGAATGGACCCTTTGTTGAGCACGGTCACACACATGTGGTTCATACAAGTAAAAGGATGTGAATTCACAGATGTTGATTTCCTTGGTAGTACTAGGTAAGGCCACTTAGAAAGCTTTTTATATAAGTTTCGACAAACTGCAAACAAACTCCCCTGACAGATTATAAACAGTTAAGTGTGTTTATGTGTGCAAGGAAGGTAAAGGAAACCTTTCACTGTCTTTGTTCTTTGGAATGCCTTAATCTAAAAGGAGACTCTAGAAATCACTATTTTTATTCATTTAAATGTCACCAAAATGTAGGTAAACTATGCCAAAAAGTTCTGCTCATTTTTAATGGTAGAAACTTAGTCTACCATATCAATTAAAACAGGTGGCAGTTTTTGGTGGGTTCATTTAAAAGCATTGAGATAACAGAGCCCTTGGAAAAATTCTGTATCACCACCAGAATAAGCAATTTCTAAGTAAGACTAAATTTCGAGGTTCTTATAGAAATCAGCAGTTAAAAAATGACTGGTTGACATAACACATATTATACCGATGCTTGGAGAGTTAAGAATTTGAGAATACTGATTCTGTACAGGACTGATTTGTTATTTTGATCTATATGGCAGCAAAAATGTAATGAGAATGTACTATGAGTGAGCTGTGTTGAATACACACTAGATGTGAAATCCTAAACCTATTTCCTTTTTAGAGCCATTGTTATTATTTAATAATTACCATAAAAAGGAATATATTTTTACCTATACACTTCATCAAAAATGTAAAAGCGCTAATGAAAAACATGTGTCCCGCAAATTAGCATTTTAACTGATAAAGTTGTTAAAATGTAACTAAAGAGCTCCATAAAGCCTGTGCATCACAGTTCCACTGAAGCTGCCATTTGGAAATTTAACATCTTGTTGTGATTTCTGGGATAGATTTATACAATGAACTGTGCAATTTTCAGACTATAAATTTGTGGCTTCTGAAAGGCAGAACAGAAATCGCCCAAGATGATAATACTGAATTAGACCAGTACTTCTCAGCTGGGGTGATTCCCCTCCCCTATCCGGTGACATTTGGCAGTGCGTAGAGACATTTTTGATTGTTGTGATTTGGAGAATGCTCCTGGCATCTAGGGGACAGAGGCTAGGGATCCCACTAAACACCCTACAGTGGAGAGGTCAGCCCCTCACAGGGAAGGAATATTTAATTAATATTAAAATATTAATAGAGGCAAGGTTGAGAAACCCTGGATTAGACCAAAAGAATGCTTTGATTGCTCCAAATTGTCTTCACTTAGGGACACCTATACATGCTCACATTGTGTGGAATATGACTACAGTTGAATGAGAATGGTTTCTTATAGTAGACTGCAGATGGCATTATTTTATATTGACTCAAAGATACGCCATACATAGTCCTTTTTCATGGTGAGATAGAGGTATCTAAACTAAGAGTGTGACTATCCTTGTGTGTGTGTGTGTGTGTGTGTGTGTGTGTGTGTACGCACATGTGTGTTGTAGCATAAAGTCATACATCTCTATCCTTATTGAAATATATGTTTTCTAAGTGACACTCTATCCAGAATTATCTTGCAGAATAGACTGGAATACTCTGTTACTATTAAGAATTTGAACTCAAGGGGCGCCTGGGCGGCTCAGTGGGTTAGGCCTCTGCCTTCGGCTCAGGTCATGATCCCAGGGTCCTGGGATCGAGCTCCATATCGGGCTCTCTGCTCAGCAGGGAGCCTGCTTCCCCCTCTTTCTCTCTGCCTACCTCTCTGCCTACTTGTGATCTCTGTCAAATAAATAAATAAAATCTTAAAAAAAAATAAAAGAAGACAGTAACATTTAAAAAAAAAAAGAATTTGAACTCAAAGCACCTGTTATTTTATTCTGTTTATCTGGAATGGGGCCTCATACTTTGCCAAATTTGGTCAATGACATGTTAATACTAATGATCCATAAGATTAGCTCAGAAGATATTCAGGTGATGCTAGACATACTCAGTAAGAAAATTTTTCATTGCCTTCAATGCATCTGCCAAGAGAGTGTGTCACCCTCTAATATTGGTCTAATTTCGAAATTGCTTTTTATTGGCAAAAATTAGCTTGCTCCCTGGGGGCAAAAGAGAGAGTGACGAAGCTGGCATGGGTACCTGACTTGATTTTTACCTTTTATCAGCTCCCTCAGTCCCAGTATGAGAATTGCATTGACGCTAAGGACCGTAAGTAAGGGTGACCTCTGTTTAATTTAGTTACATTAGAGTAAAATTAGCATAGGTGAAGGATTAAGTCATTCTCTAAGATAGAAAAGTGATTTTTTGTATGAAAGATTTTTGTATGGAAGAGGACAATGGATACATATACTTTAAGTAGAGTATATGATCAACAGTTTCAACCAACACATGAAGTTAAAGAGGGCCCATGGGATTTTGTTTCTATATAGTTTACTTCTAATTTAAAAAGGTAAATATTCCAAAATGATACAAATGACCCCAAATGATAGATACCCAGACAACACCTGTTTGGCTTTGTGATGTCTATTGCCCTTGGCTACAGACTAATTTTAGGTTATATGTAACTTGTACCTGAAGCAGTGGGCAACATAACTTCCCAATCTATGTGGAAAACAATGGAAGAAATCCCAGGATTCTGAATTTGACAAAAATATTCTTAGATTATTCAGAAGCTTTACAGAAGTGTTAGAGATGATTCTGAAATAGAAAAAAATATCAAGAACATTTCTTCTGGTCAGCAGCTGTCACAGTTTTTATGATGTATTATATACAGCTTTCTATTTCTTTGAAAAATCAGACTCCATAATTTTAATTTTTATGTTTAAAAATAGTGGCTTTGTGAAATTTTTAACAGACAAATCCTTGTTAGGAAGGACCTAAGAGGTAAAAAACGGCACAGTCCACCAAAAACTTTAGGGAATTCTGATTGTGTTGTTCAAAAATGTCCCCCCCAGAACCAGGTAATAGTATCTGCTCCCTTTATAGAGTTCCAGGGATCAAGAGCTGTAAAGACTTTTGTGAGAACCCAAGGATAGATATGCGGAGGCATAAGGACTGAGAGCATCACTATGCTTTTTATATTTTTATCTTCCCAGTGTGGAGGTCAACTCTCAGATGATGACTTTTAGTGAGTGCACATCAGGAAGTCGGTAAACAACTACAAGGCACCTAGAACTTAGGTCGAGCCTCTGGCAAAATCTGTAGTAACTAACTAAATAAAGCCAGCCACTTGGGTCTCTGTGCCAGAGAGAGGAGGAGGCAAGTGGAAAGAAGGAGAAAACCCTACTCCCAAGCTCTCAGAGTACAGAAGGGTCAGAGGAGTCTCTGCCCTTGACCTTCGCTTTCCAGCACTATCTATTTTTATCTCTACCAGGAGGCTGGGCTGTCTGTGGGGTCAAGCTAGTAGCCTTGTGACTGGGGACTTGGTGTGAAAACTTGCTGAGAAGCTTAAAATTTTACACTGCCTTAAACAGTATTTTTTTCCCCTTAAATTTATGCTCTCTAAATTTGGGTGTCCTGTGACAGAATTCTGGTCACCCTGACCTAATTATGGCCCTGTCAGTGATGATTAAAAATGGAACATTTTTCCCATTCAGATGAATTTTCTGAGTTCTTGAAGCTAGGGAGATAGCAAATATAGTTGACCCTTGAAGGACACAGATGAGAACTACACGGGTCTGCTTATACATGGATTTTTTTTTTAATAAATGTAGTGCAGTACTGTAAATGTGTTTTCCTTATGATTTTCTTTTTTTTTAATTTTTTATTTTTTTAAAAACATATAATGTATTATTAGCCCCAGGGGTATAGGTCTGTGAATCGCCAGGTTTACACACTTCACAGCACTCACCACAGCACATACCTTCCCCAATGTCCATAACCCAACCACCCCACCCCTCCCCCCTCCCCCCAGCAACCCTCAGTTTGTTTTGTGAGATTAAGAGTCTCTTATGGTTTGTCTCCCTCCTGATCCCATCTTGTTTCATTTATTCCTTTCCTACCCCCCAGACCCCCCATGTTGCCTCTCAACTTCCTCATATTCCTTGTGATTTTCTCAATAACATTTTCTTTTCTCTGACTTACTTCATTGTAAGAATACAGTATATAATACAAATAACATACAAAGTATGTGTTAATCGACTGTTGATGTTGATAAGACTTCCAGTCAAAATTAGACATAGTCATTATGGACTAGTTATGTTTTGGGGGAGTCAGAGGTTGCAAACAGATTTTTGACTGCATGGCAGGGTTGACCTGATCCCCACATTGGAGCCGACTGTGTTCCATCCGTTCTTATATAGTCTCTTTAAAAGCTGGGGAGACTGATCCAAAACAATCTGGAAGCCTAGAATATTTGTTTTTGATTCCTAAATACGAGGGCAGAATATTTAGGTTGAACCCTGTAAGATTCCTATCTTTTAAGTGGAAAGAGACTTACATGAAGCTACAATTGCTATAGCCTTTTTTCTTTGTATTATCAGAAAATGGTTACGGTTGACTCTAACCTCAGCCAAGGCGTCTCTTGCATTTTTTACATACCTCCTAGTGGTGAAAGATTGAAACAAGTCAGGAAAGGAAACCTCATTCAAACATGAGACAGCCTCTGCTCATCATCACAATAAGGAAAAATGACATGTTTCTGTCTCCTTCTTCTGATTTTCTTCTTTCTGGTGCCAACACTTCTGATTTCTTCTCTAACAAATAAGGAATAAATAACTTATAAATTGACATATAATACCTGTGAACATTTGTGCAATAATCAAAGCCCACAGCTGTAACTTTTTTAAAGCACAAGAGAGGAATTCTGTTTTGTTCATGGTCATTTCTGTGCCTACCTCCTCTGTGTTCTTACTGATCTCTGCATTGTGCTAAAATCCTTTCTCATTTTGCTTTCCTGTTAAAGCTGTAGGATATAATCAATGATGCAAAGCTGTCTCAGAGTTTTATAGAATAATATTCAAATATATTAATCATGTCTCTTTCTGCTTCTATATAATTAGATTTCCCCCCAGTTATTTGTCATTTTAAAAGCATATGTTTCACATGATACCAATGAACATCTAAGGGGTATGAGTTTATCCAGGGCAGAGAAAATTGGGAGTCAGATATGTCTGTTTTTCTCTGTATCATAAGCGAAATGGAAAATTGTAATAAAAAAAGGTTTAAGCAAAATGAAAAAGAGAGAGATAAAATTAGGATTTTAATTGTGAAGGACCCCTGGGAGGGATCTGAGTATGAAGCTAAGCACAGAGCACAGAGGCTGTTGTCCTTGAGTGCAGTCCCAAGAATAGAACCTTTCAAAACATTTTAAAGGAAATATATTGTTATGCCGTTGTTATGGCTCATGATGAAAAGACACTAGAGGAAGCAATGTGAGAGGCAGATGGTGAGACACTCAGGGAAGAAAATGGAAGAGCCGCACCAGTTTACCTACTTGGCCCTTCTGCCCCAACTCCGAGTCATGCTTTCCTAGGTGTCTGAGCTGGGATATGCAAACGCTGCCATTTTCATGGCCCCTTTTTATCTCTACTTTGACGCATGCACAAGATTATTATTTAGATCTGGCATGGTGAGGCAGCGATAGTAGGAAGTGTCACTTTGAACTTGATCCTTTGAAACATGGTCACCATATGCTATGCCAAGTGACAGTTGCAAAGATTTAGATGCATTTTCTCCCCTCTGTTCTAGTGTAAACACACACACACACACACACACACACACACACACACACACACACACCCTGCATTATTTATGCCCATTGAAAAGAGAAAAATGGCTGAGCAGGTGGGGGTGGCAGAGGGTGCCTTAACTTTTTCCGGGTTGGGTCCCACTTCCTTCTGTATTTCCTTCCTGTGCCCCAGTCACTTTAGAGGCGTAGCCGTGTCTGTTCCAAGTTGTATCTTTACCATCAGCAAGAACTCTTATAAATGTAGTGAATGTGACTCTTTTATATAAATGCACAATAGTATATAGGCCTTGGAGACGTCTGATAATGGTATGTAAATATCCTTTGTTGAAGTAGTAGAACCTTCTTATAGAGAGCTCCTTAGATGATAGCTACAGGAAAACTAAAAATGATTATATTAAAAATGTTTGTTCCTCCAGCAAACAGTAGCATTCATGGAAGCAAGGAAACAATTTTTTTCTATTTCTCATTCACTCTTAAGCCCCAATTCTTTGTGTTTTCCTATCCATAAGTTACTATAGACATCCCTCTCGACATACAGGATTCCACAGTTTGTGGAGATTGATGGCCACAGGGGTACATCAGAGTCAGAGACACTAGAGGGAAGGGGGGAGAACGGACAAGGAGCAGCTCCACTGAAAAGCTTGTTTAATTTTTTTAAAAGTCTGGAACATCATTAGAACTCTAGGTACCACACAGCAAAGTTGGTCTGAAAAGCTTTGAGGAATGAAAAGTTTCCCATTGTTCTCTTTTACTGGATGATTGCACCTTCTGTATCATTCCACATGTGTGCAAGCTGTTTCTCAGCCAATTCCCAGATGGGAGGTAAGAGAAAAATAGAGAAATTCAAATATTCTTTCTCATACAGTGTAGTTTGATTACCAGTTCGATAATGCAATAATGCTGGAAAAGACTTTTTAGATTAGACTATAAAATTGAAATCACCTTTGAAGTATATATGGAGTTACTTTTTCCTAATAAGGCTAAATTCCACTGGCAGGCGGTGTGGGGGAAAATCAATGCTCTTCATTTCTTCTATTTTTTTTTTTTTGAAGTTTCATATAAAATGTAGCAGGTAAGAAAAAAACCTTAATTGATACTTTTTATAGTGTGACTTGAAAAAACAGTATCTATCTTGGTTCTGCTGAGTTGGTTTCTACAGTATCTAAATGCAATGTCATAGGAGGAGATTTTGCTGTAAAAACATGTCTTTTTCTTTGGTGTGTTCATTGTAATTATGGCTGGTAGTGAGAAGGTTCAGTAAGTCTCAATTTCTCTACCTCCCTTACTTGGAGAAAATTTGAAAATGTACCCTGTGAATAAAATGATTTTTTTATAGCTTGTGAAGTCTTTTTTATTTCCCAGAAGTGTATGGGTAATTCTGTTTCCTTTTCTATTCCTCTGTTTTGTATCCATATCAGCTACACTGATTTTTTTTCCTTCTGGATGAAAACTCATGCTGCTGGGTGAGAAAATTATTTTTGAAATACAGAACTCTAAATGCTATGAATAGAATACAAGAACACTATTGTTACTCTTGTGCAGGTAAAAGACCTTATCTATTGGGCAAAGTAGAAAGAAAATTGAGCGCTTCTTTAATGTGATATATGTACATGAGCCTATTTTTTCCAGCGATAAAATTTTCTCTTTATGTAATGGGTTGGGATCAGTGTGTGTGTATCCTAGAGATACTTTAACAAATTCCTAACAGGATTCAAAATATTTAGATTCCCCTTCTGTTCATATGGGTGACTTTGACAAGCCCGAATGTGCCTTCTTGTCTAAATTATTTAGATAATTGCTTCGAGCCCCCATTTCCCTTGGGATCTAGTGGCCCAGTTCTGCCAGACACTCTCTCAGCAGGAGGGACATCAGGCAAAGTGACCTTGGTCCATTCTTTATCATACATTTCACCTCAGAAATTGATCAAGATGCTTTGTACAGATTTCCTTATTAATTCTCTGCGTTCACTCTCACACAACAGCCTTTTGGGCTACAGCTATTTTAAGAAGGTCATTCTGTTACCTAATGTTAAGACTTCACGGTATTTAGCTGAATCATTCAGGGGTAAAAAAAGGCAGAACTCTAGTATAAATGTGGGTTGCCCTAACCTATTCTCAGACCATATGGAGAAAACAGATTTGACTTGTTTTTACCAACTATCATTAAGTTAAAAAAAAAAAATCTAAATATTACTGAGCTCAAGAACATTCAAAAACAGATATTAAGAATCCAAAAGCATTAATTACTCAAGAATCTCTAAACCGAAAAAGAAGGTAATTACAGTCACAGACTAGATTTTTGCTTGAAAACTTATTATTTTGGATATACAGATTCTTGATGACATGAAGAACCAAAGATGTAGGATTATTGAATTGAATTTTGTGGGGTTCATTGTGAATGAGCTGGAGAACATGGGATGAAGTTGAGACTGTATCTGACTATGCTTAACATGTATAATTCTAAGACATATCTAGTTTCTAGGATTTTGAAAATATGGGAAAACAGAAACCCTTTATGTTTTCTTTTATATAGATAGAATTAAAGTTGTTTCTTTACCACACAAGAGTCATGGTTTCCAGGCATGAATTTAAAAATCAGTATTTGGGAACTTTTTTTTTTTTTTTTTTTTTTTTTTTTTTTTTTTTTTTTTTTTTTTTTTTTTGATAATGCAGTCAAAAGTTATAAGGCAATTGAGAGTGTATTGTTCTCAAGATTTAATCAGGAAGATTTCGGCTTTTGCATGTGGAGGAGGGGTGAAAAGTAAGAATAAGAATGCTCGTTTGGTGGGTCACTTTCATCAACCTCCCACCAGTTGGATTACTGATCTCCTGGGACATGGTTTTCTAACTGAATGTTCAACGTTGGCCTTTGCTATGACCGGCGGGGCCCTCGATGGATGTTAGAAGCCAGGTTATCGATTCCATGAATGAACTTCCATACCTGCTACCAAAGCCACTTTGTATAGAAACCCACCGACAAAGTAGTGCGGTAATTGAGAAAAGAGATGAACTGGTATCCATTTAGCATCCTGTTTTGTCTGGACCTCTTATAAAGGTAGTGTTGTTAATCCCTGCAGAGGCCAAGAATGATTACCAGTACTTTCCATCATGGAGCATGGGACAGTTTGTTCTCGCTGAAATAGGTATTTATATATTTTGGATTTGCCTTTCCTGTCCTTAGTGCTTCTGCCAGTACCCCACCTATGAACCTACATAATGAATTATTTATCATATCGGTATTGTATACAACATGGAGCATCCTTTTGGCCAAGAGGCACATTTTACAGCAAAAGAGTGTAGAAAGGAGCTTATGCCTATGGGATTAATGGGTATTCTCTTTACCATATTATGTAGAACATTCATTCTCAGTGGGAGGAATATTGCCTCCACAAGAGGCAAGAGTTGGTTCTAAAGGGAAAAAAACCTTAGATATTACAATGACTAGAGGAAAAAAAAAAATCTTAAAAGCTTCCTTGGGGGCAGAGATGGGGATTTAAAAAAAGGGTTAGAGAAATGCTGATCTAGAAGCACTTGCCCTACAGAACGTTGGTAGGGCCTAATAGAGACTCATTTTAAGAACCATCTGAGAGACAGTATCTTAGGGGTGTGGCACCATCTTGTAAGATGTGGTGTGTGTTTTACATAGTGACCAGTTTTTCCTGTATTTAGATACTTGGATCACATTTAGAGTATTTGGATCTGGTGACTAAGGGATGGAAGTAGGAGTGAATTCCACAAATTGTAGTATATTGTGCTTCTGTCATGGTTTAATTCAAAATACTTTCCAGTATTTTAATTCAGAATACTTTCCAGTTACCTTGTAATTCTTCTTTCACCCATGAGCTTTTAGAATTATATATTCTAATTCCCAGTATAAGGGGGGAGGGCAGTTAATGGTATCTTTTTAATCTTTTTTAACTTTAATTTTTTCATGATCAAAGAATACTCTGTGTGATTTTAACTTCTTGAAATGTATTGAGACTTGTTTTATGGCTCAGCTTCCACAATTACTTCGAAAGTAAGTACGTTCTACAGTTGCTATCAGGAGTATACTAAATATGTTTATTAGGTCAAGTGTATCTTCACTGATATTTTATCTATTTGCTCTATCAATGACAGAAAAAGAAGTCCTAAATTCTCCCAATATGATATGCCCACGTCTCCTTTCATTCTATAAATTTTAGCTTTATGTGCTTTGCCGTTCCATCATAAACTATATAAAGTGAAGAGTGTGACTCCAGGCCAAACAACTATGCTGCTCCTTCATACCCAACTATATGCAATTATAAGGCTTGTGGAGAAGCTGTCCTGCCGACACCGTATTTGTACGCAGCCAATGTGCTGGTCTTCTGGAGCGGATTGCAGTCAAGGACTCAGGACCCCGGAGACAGCTACTATCATATGGGTGTCTGCATTCCTAGCCTAACACCTCAATTTGAAGGCCTCATTAGGGGTCTACGCAAAGCAACTTTTCTCCACTTTGACTCAATACTTTCCCAGGCCTAGTTCTTCCCTCTGTCCCTGCTGGCCCTCAGGTACATAAAGAGGGAGAAGCCTTTCGTGCTTCTTGGTGTGAGACAGTTCCCCCACCTGCACAGCATCTCCTGACTCCCCCTCCGCACCCCCGCCAGTGCTATTTCATGAGGAAAAATGAAACCCTTAGGAACTGGGGCCTGTTTTTGCTTCCCATTTGCAATGTCACAGTAAGTGAATTAAGTCTTGATTATTATTTTTAATTTGGCTCATTATCTTAATTGGCCACCTCGATACCTGATTACTTGAAAGATGCATTTATAACTATTATATTTTCTTTAGGAATTGACCCTTTTTTGTTATAACAACACAAATATTATGCTATGAATAAATATCAAGATAAATGTGTAAATTTCTTTTGTTAATTCTGGTAATCCTCCTTGTTTTGAAGTCTACTTTGACATCAAGAAAGCCTTACAAGATTTCTTACGCTTAATGTTTTTATGATATATCTTTTTCTATCCTTTTACTTTTATCCTAGTATATTTTTAAAATGCCTTTGTTGTAAAAAAAAAAAAGAACAACAACATGTAGTTGGGTCTTGGTTAGCTTTGTATCTATTTTGACTGTCTCTCCCCTTTAACTGGAATGTCTAACCCCTTTATATTTAACATAGTTGCTGATTTGGGTGGGCTTAAGTATATCATCTTGCTCTTTGTATTCTCTTTATTCACTGTGTTCCTTTTTCCTTTCAGGCATTGTCTTGCTCTCTTTTAAATTAATCGTGTATTTTATTAGTATCTTACTTTATCTCCTGTATTAGCTTTTAGCCTACGCTTTTATTGCAATTCTTGCTCTAAGGATTATAATATGCTTTTTTAATCACAGTCTAACTTGAAGTAATATTATGCCACCTCACATAAAATAAAACAAGTTTACAACAGGATAAGCCACTTTACTCTGCCCTTCCTGTCCTTTTCTCCTATTATCATATATTAGGACTGAATATTTGTGTTCCCTACCCCCGACTTCATATGTTGAGACCCTACCCCCCAATGTGATGATATTGAAAGGTGGGGCTTTGAGAGAGAAATAGGATTAGAGGAGGGTCATGAAGGTGGAGCCCTTATGAATGGGTTGAGTGCCCTTTTAAGAGTGACAAGAGAGCTTGCTTCCTCTCTCTGCTCTCTTCCTTGGAAGGATACAAGAAGTCAGAAGTTTGGAACCTGGAAGAAAGTCTTCACCAGACTTGACCATGCCAGTACCCCGATCTTGGACTTACAACTTACAGAAAGGAGTGAAATAAGTTTCTGTTCTTTATAAGCCATCCACTCTATGGAACTTTGCCATAGCTGCCCAAACTGACATGAAGACATCATGTATATTACTACCATGCATGTTATAAACCCCACGATATACTATTGTTTTTGCTTGAAGTAGGCGGTTATCTTACAAAAATTAGGATAGTATGATGTACTTTTTCATGTTTACCCCATGTCCTAATTTCATGCTTTACAATCCTCCCTGTAAAACTGGTATCATTTCTTGACAGCCTGATGAAATTCTTTTAGCTTTCCTTGTAGTGCTAATAGTAAATTCTCTCAGGCTTTGTTTGTCTGAAAATTTCTATAATTCATCTTTATTTTTGAAATATATTTTACTGGATATAGACTTCTAGCTTGACAGTTTTTTACTGTTAGCATTTTAAATATGTCATTTCATTCTTTTCTGGTTTGTCTAGTGTTTGATGAGAATTTTGCTAAAATTGCCATTGTATTATACTGTTATATTTGCTTTATTTTCACTAACTTCTTTTAGGATTTTTTTCTTCATCTTTGGCCTTCGACACTTTGACAGAGGTCTCACCTTTGGACTTAGCAGTATCAGAGTCCCTAGTTCTAATTATCACCAAAATGTACAAATCTACGTGAGTTCTTGTGTTTTTCAAGTCAAGACTTACTAACCTTTTCCCATCAAAGTTGTTTTTGGTGGTGGCTTAGTAGGGAGGGGAATATCAGGTCAAGTAGATTACTGGTGCACCTGAGGATTTTCCAGTCCCTTGTGCTCCCATTACCAGCAGCTTGAATGATTATTATTATTATTTATTTTTATTATTTAATGAACAAGTTACCTGATATCTGTGTGGGAGATGAACATTACACTTTAATTAAAATAGAATTGGGAAGTTAGTAAATTTTTAACAACTTTATTTAAGAATAATTTATGTCCCATACAATTCACCCATTATAAATGTATAGTTTGATTATTTTTAGTAAAATTTATGGTTGTGAATCCATTACAAGAGTCCAATTTTATAACTGTTCTGTTATACCCCCAAAGTTCCCTAGTTCTACTTTATGGAAAACGCCTGCTCTCAGCCCAACAAATCTGGATCTGCTTATAGTTTTGTCTTTTCTGGAAACTACGTAATTGAAATAATAATACATAGTCATTTGTCTCTGGCTTCTTTCACTTACCAAATGTTTTTGAAGTTCATCTATGTCATTGCATGTATCAGTAGTTTGTTCCTTTTTATTGGTGAATAGTATTCCATTGTATGCATTTAACACATCTAGCTTATTAATTCAGCAGTGAATGGACGTTTGCATTTAAGTGATTGCCTATTTCGAATAATGTTTCTTTAAACATTTGTATGTAGATTGCTGATTCACATGGTAAGATTTTCCTTTTAAGAAACTGCTAAATTGTTTTGCAAAGAAGCTATACCATTTTTACCACCCAGTGTAAATGTATGTTTGTTTCTTCACATCCTCAACAATGCTTGGTATTGTTGGGCTTTTAAAAAATATATCCATTTTAGAGAGTATGTAATGATGTATCTTTGTAGACTTAATGTTCATTTCCTTAATGACTAATGATGTTGACTGCATTTTTGGTGCTTATTAGCCATTTATATACCTCCTTTAATGGAATATCTATTAAAATCTTCTGCACTGCAGAGACACCTGGTGGCTCAGTCAGTTGGGCCACTGCCTTTGGCTCAGGTCATGATCCCAGAGTCCTGGGATCAAGTCCCGCATCGGGCTCCTTGCTTAATGGGGAGCCTGCTTCTCTCTCTGCCTCTGCCTGCCACTCTGCCTGCTTGTGCTCTCTCTCTCTGACAAGAAAAAAAAAAAAAAAAGTCTTCTGCATTGCCTGTTTGGGAGGGTTCCTTTTATTATTGAGTTCTTAGATTTTAAAAAATACCTTTGTATACATGTCTTTTCTCAGGTATAATATTTGCAATTATTTTTTCCTTATCTATGCATTGTTTCTTAATTTTCTTAATAGCATCTCTTGAAAATCAAAAGTTTTTCATTTTGATGAAGTTCATTTTATGCTTTTCCATGAAGATAATGCTACTGATGTTATCTGAAAATAAAAACACATGTATTTCTTTCTTTTAAATAAGTATGCCTTTCACTTCTTATTCTTACTAAACTGACTAAAACTGCAAACACAATGTTAAATAGATATGCTAAGAATGGACATCTTTGCATTATTCCTGATCTGATGTGAAAATGTTTTATTTTTCTGGATCAGTATAATTCTAGCTGTAATTTTTCTTTGTATATGCCCCTTATCCAAATGAGAAATTTGATTTCTATCCCTAGTTTATTGAGAGTTGTTAACATGAATATTTGTTATTTACAAATTCATTTCTGTAAATTTATTGAGATGATCATCTTTCGTTTCTTTATTCTGTTAATGTGGTGTATTAAAGTAATCAATTTTAAGATATTAAACCAACCTTGCATTTTTATAATAACATGCTTTCTCATGTTGTTTAAAATTTTTTATGTATTTCAGGATTTGGTCTGCTAATACTTTGGTAAGGATTTTGTATCCGTGTTCATGAGGACTATTGGTCTATTTGCTTTCCTTGTGATATTTTTGGCTTTGAGGTAATACTGACTTCATAAAATAGGCTGGGATATGTCTCCTTCTCTACTTTTAAAAGAGTCTGCCTGAGATTCATATTATTTCTTCACCAAATTCTTGACAGAATTCACTAGTAAAACCATCTGGACCTTAGTGTTTTTTGATGGGAAAAATTTCAATTAGCCATTTATATTTCTTCCCTGAATATAGGTATTCAGATTCCACAAGTTTGTTTTGTTAATTTGGGTAATTTGTCTCACTTCTTGGCATAAACATTTAGATGATATTCTGTTATTATCCTTTTAATTTCTCTAAGTCTGGGGTGATATCTCCACTTTTACTTCTACATGTATAGTTTAGGTCTTTCTTTTTTCTTTAGCTTAGTCTAGTTAAAGTTTAGCAATTGTTTTTGTCTTTGTAAAAAAGAAATTTTGGGTTTCATTCATTCTTTTTTTAAATTTCTTTTCAGACACTTGGGTGGTTCAGCCAGTTAAACATTTGCCTTTTGCTCAGGTCATGATCCCAAGATCCTGGCATCGAGCCCCACATGGGGCTCCTCCTGCTCAGTGGGGATTTTGCTTCTCCCTCTGTCCTCTGTTCCTCCCCCTGCTTGTGCTTGCTTTCTCTCTTTCCCGCTCTCAAATAAATAAATAAATAAAATCTTTAAAAAAAATAAGATTTCATTTGATTTTTGCTTCAAGCTGTGTTACATTCTTCTTTCTACCTTTCTCTACTTTGATTTGTTCCTGGAGGGATAAAGATAAAGTGCTATGGTAGTTTAAACAATGATTACTTCTCAATCTTGAGTCTGAGAATCATTGAGGAGAGAGTGGAATTCAGGCTGGATCTTGAAGAGGAATAGTACATCATGATTATGTATAGATAAAAAAAAATAATAAGAGGTGATGGGGAAAGACATTTCAGGAAGATGGAATAACACAAGGAATCCAGGCAAGTGAAAAGTATATAGGAAACAATGGATAGTTCACATTGTGAAATATACCAAAAAGACCAAATATACCACCTATAACAATTAATTTAAATGTACTAAAGTCTCCTGCTAAAAGACAAATGTCCAACCTTTGTGTTGTGTTTGTCAAATTGGAGTTTTGTCTAATTTGTTTATATTTAATATATTTTGAAGCTATGTTATTAGGTACAGTTTTAGAACTGTTAAATCTTTCTGATGACTGAATATGTTGAATTTATTCCAGAATACAAGGAGGCTTTAATATTAGACAATAATATAATGAATCACATTAACTTGATTAAATCATGAAATGTCATTATTGTATCAGTAGTTTAAGAAAAATCACGAGGAAAAATTTAATAATCATTCCTGATTTTTAAAAATTTTTTGTCAGTTTAGGAATAGAAGATATGGGACACCTGGGTGGCTCAGTCAAATAAGTGTCTGACTGGATTTCAGCTCAGGTCATGATCTCAGGGTTGTAAGATTGAGTTCCCCCCAACTGGGCTCCACACTAGGCATGGAGTCTGCTTAAGATTCTCTCCCTCTTTCTCTCTATCCCACCCCCATCCTCTCTCCCTCTCAAAAAAAAAAAAAAAAAAAGAAAAGAATAGAATATAATTTTCTTAACTTTATAATGGTATCTACCCAAGAAAAGCATAGCAAAAGTCATTCTTAGTGGTGAAACATTAGAAACATGTCTTTAAGAATGAAGAATGAGAGAAGGATGTCATATTATTCAACATTGTCCTTGGGATCTAGTGACACAATAAGAAAATAAAAAGAAATAAACACAAAAGAACTTGAAAGGGAAATGCAAAGCTCTTCTTTATGAAAATGATAAGAAACCCAAAATTATCATCTAATTCACCTATCAAAGTTTGCTAAATCTATAAAATTAATGCACAAATTTATCAAAGTTACCAGATATAAGATCAACATATGAAAGTTTATTTCATTTTGTATCACCAGTAATAGTTATAAAATACTAAATGAAACCATTTATGATCATAACAAGAATAATGATGTATCAATCCATAATAAACACAAGAAAAGATGCACAGATCTTTTATGGAGTAATTATAAAATGTATTGAAAGACAGTAAAAAATGATGTACATTAATTGGAGAAATGCACTATATTCATGAACAGAAAGATTCTTAAAGACGTCATAGCTCTTAACATTGATCTAGGCCTATAGAGTTTGTTGTGTAACTTAACTTGTAACTTGTATGGAAACGAAAAGAGCCAAGAATAACTAAGACACCCCAAGTTACTATAGTTTCAGTGAGCTTCTCCTTTACTGTTAAGGTACATTGTTAAGGTGCAATGTTAAGATACATTGAAAATCAAATTACGGTGTACGTTATGTTAAGCTGTTGGATACCAATCCCAAGTGACTTTCAGCCAGTCCACCATTAACTCAACCATGATCATTCAATTATTTTGCCATGTACACACAGTGGCATTTTTAGAGCCGATCTCATTCTTAGATTTCATGTTGTAGCTTAAAATTGATATATGGAGATAATTTTCAGTTATCAGTAATTATGTGTATTATCAGAGTGATAAGCTAATTTTTATCACTTGTGCTCACTATCATGATATCTTTAACACCATTAACACTGTCAATATGATTTTGAGGAATGTTTCTAACTTAACGGTTTCACAAGGATTTTCAATTTACCATTATTATCGTTTCTACTTTTTCCTCAAATGAATCATGTAGCATTGGAAGCAAACAACTTCTATTTCAAATTATCCTGAAGGAACTGACAACGTAAATCTTACCAATCATCTTGTACAATGCATGAACAGATCACACCATTCTCTCATTACTTTAAAGTTTCTGTTATCTATTCAGAGGAGTGCTGGCAAATTTTCTCTGGTTGCATTTCTTGATACATGATAAGCAATCTGTTTGTATTAATCTCAGTAATAAACTACGACATAGCTCTATCGACCTTTGCAGTTCTCATAGAAAACTTAGTTGTTTTACAGCACAATCTGGAAATACAATCATTCTTCCAAAAAATAATTCAGTTCACACTAATCAATGTACAAATTCACTGCATAAATTTCCTGCCTTTTTGCATACATAATAGCTGTCTGTTTTTATGCCAAATTACGGCTCTCTATTTATACCTGTAGATATGCAATTGTTAGTGTATCTTAATATATATCTTTTTAAAGTATTGAAATGGCAGTTAAATTTAACAAAAATGGGACAAGCAAAGCCCGTAATTGAACTGATGTGAACCTGAGAGGTGCCCTAATCAAGTTTGCTCCTGTGTGGGCAATGATGAGGTCATGAGCACCACATAGCTAGGAGTGATATGGAGAGACATCAAGTGTAAGATGTGGTTTGATTTCGGAAGTGTTAAAATGTGAAAAGGTGTATTTTGGAACCAATAAAACACTTTATCCTCCGTTCCTGGGATGAAAGAGAAGGCAATTTGGAAGGAGGCAGAAGCACAAGTCAGTGCTGCAGCTGAGAATGAGTTCTCATATCCTGCAGCTGGTCTTTCCCCTCAGAAGAATAAATTAGAGAAATAAGAAAAGGACCATGAATTAATGGAGTCAGAGATCATTCCCTTGAAAGCTTGTTCCATGAATTCTTGTTCATCTGGGCTCCTTCCAAAGGCTGGTTTTGCACACTAGGGGGCTCTAACACACAACATGTCAAATGAAATACTGGTAGCCTGTTCTTTAAAAAAAAAAAAAAAAAAAAAGTTTTCTCAACAAATATTTACTGAGCATGAATTGTTAGGCTCAGAGTGAGGAAAATAAAAATGAGTACGTTCTATACTTAGCCTATAGGAGATTGACAGTTTGGTATAGGAAATGAAGCACATAGGAAAGTTAAAATGAAGGGAGGCATGAGACAGTGTTGGAAAACAGAAACAAAGAATTATAAACTGTCAAAAGAACAGTGAATCCTTCCTTAGATCAGCTTAAATTTCTTTGACTTGGTAAAAAAAATTTAAACATCTCCCTAAATGAAGTGGCCAGACCCTATATTTCAAGGGACTATCCTGACTGGGGTAGGGGTCAGGATGGGAGCTGAGACACTGGCCCCTGGAGAGTACCCTCGAGGGACTGCCCTTGTTCGCATCACTGGCACGGGCTCTTCTCCTCTTGCCTTCCTCTCTCCTTCCCTTCTCTTCCTAGACATCCCTTCTTTCGTCGTCTTCTTTCTTGGAAGATTCCAGACTCTAATGACCTGGCAGCAACTCTACTATATGGCCTTAATCTCATGGGCAAGGCAAATTCTGGGACGTCTTCTTTTCCCAGAAAATTTGACGACTATCAAGACCCCTAACTAATATGACTGCATTTTCTATTGTGGTCAAAATTGCGATAGGATGTTCAGAGCCCTCTGAATTAGGGAGGCAAATTTGTAGACCAGGAGCAGAAACAGGACTGCAGAAATACTGACCTCTAACCTTTACCATCACACATACACATTTTTGCTCACTTCCTTTCTGGGGCTTCTTTCCTCTTTCATTTTCTGAACTCCTAGACCACCCAAAGTTACAATCTTGGGAACATTTTGAAATTTCTTTCAACAATTTGAGAGGTCTACTCTGTTATAGGAGGTCAAGGTAAAAAAATTATTGGCTTTCTCATTTTTTGTTTACCGTCTTAATGGAGAAACAGCTATTTGAATGAAGATTTATCTTATTTATTCAAAATTTTTAACTTAAAAGACCCATCAGACTTAAAAAGCTGTAAAAATTGTATTCCCGTAGAATCTTTACTCAGAGCCAACAATCATTGATATATATTTTTTAAAGATTTTACTTATTTATTTGACAGAGAGAGAGAGATAGCAAGAGCAGAAACACAAGCAGGGGGAGTAGGAGAGGAAAAAGCAGGCTTCCCACTGAGTAGAGGGAGCCCAATGCGGGACTTGATCCCAGGACCCTGAGATCATGACCTGAGCGGAAACCAAGAGTCTGAGGCTTAACTGACTGAGCCCAGCAGGTGCCCCAATCCTTTACTCTTAAAATCTTCAGCATTCATCTCCAAACAGCAAGGACATTTTTCTATAAAACCATAGTACAAAAATAATTTCAGAAATTTAATGTTGATATAATAGTATAATCCAATCTAAGTTTATATTCAAATTTCACCAATTGTCCCAGTAATGTCCTTTATAACTTTTTTTTTTCCTGTTCTAAGATCCCATCTAGGATCATTTTGAATTTAACATCATGTCTTTTTAGTCTCTTTCAACCTGAAACTATTCCTCTACCTTTATCTTTAACATTGAAATTTAAGAGTTCTGGTCAAATTAATGTCTCTGAATTTGGATTTGTCCGATATAGTCTCATGATTAGATTTGGTTAATAGATTTTTGTCAGGAATGCTACAGATTCTGAGACATTATATCAGAAGGCACAAGATTCCCCTCCTTAGGGATTGAATTTTTTTTAATCCTCAAGCAACGCCAGTGGGCATTTCCCCACTGCCTGCCCAACAGAGTATGTTGTCAAGCTTTTAAATTTTTAAATCAGTGTGATAGGTGTAAGTGATATCTTAATATAGTTCTTAAAAATGTTTATTAAAGTAGAATTCAAGAAGAATAACATGAATCCATTTTGAGTGCATAATGTGATGAATTTGACAAACCATGTAAGATCTAGATGATGCCTGTGGTTCTAAAAAGTTTCTTGTTACCCTTTTCAGTAAATCTCCCCAAATTCTGGTCCCAGGCAATTGCTGATATGCTTCCTGACACAATATATTAGTTTTTTGTACTCTAGAATTTCATATAAATGGAATCACATAGTGTGTACACATTTGTGTCTGGAAGGAAGAGGATATTGGTGGTATTCTTATGATAGATTAGACAAAGGAAATGAGATTTATTATTTTTAATATAGTCCCATTTGTATATACAGGCTAGCTGGTCTATGCATGCAAATAGATTATAAATTTAGATTATAAACAAAGCTGGATTTTTCTAATCTTAAATAAAATACAGTCTCTATTCTAAATTTTCTTTTTGGTCTTACTATGCCAACATCCTAAGCCCAGAAAGAATGATAGAAATATAGCATCTCTAAAAATCCCAAGAGATCATTTGAATAAGCTCCAACCTTATTATTAAATGACATTTTATAAACCTCTGTGACAAAGATTCTGTATCTTCCAAAGGAGTTACTCTCCATTTTAGAGAAAACTTCTTTCTCCTTGGGAAACTATAGCGGAATCAATGGTTCATTCTTAACTTTTCCCTGTGTAATAGGTGTCTATTCCAAGGCTCATGAGAAACAAAAATTGTAACTATGATGTTATATTTATTGCTGACTTTACTTGGTGTTAGTGCTGCTTTTCACAAATTAGGTGTGTGAGCATGGTGTGAGCATGGTGCACAAACAGGACAGATACAATAAAGTTAGATCTCCTGGATTCACACCTCTAATCACCCCTCCCAAATCAATCTCTATGTATTTCATATTCGGAGCTAAGCTTCTTGGCAATGACAATCAATACGTGTGCGGGGCTCAAAAGGAGAAAAGCAATTACTCTTCATACTTCAGAGAAACACCCACACTGTGGGTACAAAATAGTTCCCCAAACTGAACTTCATCTGCATAAACTATGTCTCTGAATCAACAGCTAAGTGAAAAAATAAAGCCCTGGTATTTAAAGGCAGTAATACTTTGGTTCAGTGTCCTTTTGATTAGACAGACTTGGGGGTGCTTAGAAATCACACACTGAGAAGAGAGAGGGTGGATGTGTGATTGGCAGGCAGTGAGGGTGGAGAAGACGATGGCGTGTTTCATTACCAAAACGATAAACCTACAAAATAAATGACCTTAGCAAGAAAAACACAAACATAATTACATGATATTTCCCATAGTTTTTTTTTTTTTAAGATTTATTATTTCTTTTAATTTTTAAAGGTTTATTTATTTATTTTGTTGAGAGAGAGAGTGAGAGTGGGGGCGGGCGGGCAGAAGGGCAGAGGGAGAGGGAGAGAATCTTAAAGCAGGCTCCCTGCGGAGCATGGAGCCCCACACAGGGCTCAGTCCCTCAATGCTGAGATTGTGACCTGAACTGAAACCAAGAGTTGGATGTTAACAGATGGAGCCACCCAGGCACCTGGGTATTTCCAACAATTTTAGATTATTAATTGAAAAGCAACAGGGGAGCCTGGGTGGCTCTGTTGGTTAAGCATTTGCCTTTGGCTCAGGTCATGATCCTGGGGGCCTGGAATGAAGCCCCAAATCAGGTTCCTGCTCCACAGAGAGTCTGCTTCTCCCTCTTCCCCTGTCCCTCCCCCTGCTTGTTCTCTCTCCCTCTCTCTCTAATAAATAAATAAAATCTTTAAAAAAAAAAAAAGAAAGAAAAACTATGAATTGACCTGCTGATTGAAAAGACTTCTAACAATTTATAAAGAAAGATAAACGATTTATCAGATAATTTCAGTAGCAACATTCAAGACCCACCTTATATTGAACACACACAAACACAGTAAATAGCAAAGAGTGTTGCAATAATCTTTGATCGTCAGGTTCTGGGTACTGAAATATTTTCCTCAATAATTTTAACAGCTTCACTGAGGTATATTTGGTATACAAGCAACTGCACATATTGAAAGAACACAGTGGGCATAGGGACACACCTGCAAAGTCATCACCACAATTAGCACAATAAGCACATCAGTTGTGACTGGAAGATTCCTGGCGACCCTTCATGGTTCTCCCTCCTGCCCCTCCCTACTGTTTTTGAACCTCGGGCAACCCCAGCCGTATTCCATCATCACAGACACATTTACATTGTTCAGAATGTTATATAAGTAAAATCATGCAGTATTGTTTCCTGGCTTTTTTATCAAGCAAAACTCTTTTGAGATGCACGCACGCGGTGGCCTGTTCACTCCATTTTATTGAGTAGTACTCTGTCACACAGATGCACACATTTTTTTATCCCCTTACCTCCTGTTGGACATTTGTTGTTGTTGTCTTCACTTTTGGGCTATTACAAGTCAAATTGCTACGAGCTGTTGCTTTTCTTAGCGTGGAGAAATTTTTCTTTATCCTCATCTCTCTCTCAAACACAAGAAAATGAAAGATAGCCTGAGAAGCTACGTATTGAAATGACAAATGAAAGGCAACATGTTTGCTTAGGGAAGTCAAGTTAATTTCTAAATGTTTAATATAAAAAAGAAAGCATATGTCTGTGCCTTCCACTTGGCCCTCTTCACTCATTTACATCACCTCCCCAGCCTCTGTGGGTGTGACTTGATCTTGTAATGACCCCAGATGAGAAACGGACCCCTCTCTCTGGCCCCCAGGACTCTCCAGCGCAGAGACCCAAGCTGATCTTTTAACCTCACCTTCTGCTGCTCCTAGTCTATCTTCAACCTAGGTTGTCGCTGAACTCTTTAGGCACTGTCCTTGAGGTGTACAGTCCCTCTCCTGCAGCACCCCCACATCGTTTTTAGAAATGGCGATGCACCTCCACTTTGTGAAAATCTTCTTGTCTTCAAATCTTTTGTCAAAGGCCACCTCTCCTTGGAGGCATTACCAGTCTGTTCCTCTGACGTGCTTTTTCTCTCCTCAACTAACACAGCCCTGTATTTCCACCAAACTCGACCCTGGATTCTGCTCTAGGTATTTATTTCCCACTGGAGATTATGCCTAGGTTTCTGGAAGACCTCAAAGATGCAAATAATGTTTTTAGGAGCAGAGGAGAGTGAAGAGAATATATTTATTAGGACAATAAATAGCAGATATAAAATTCTGATATTTAAAGATTTATTACCAGGACATTTTACTCACACATGTGTACACACTCACACACACACACACGCTCTTGCACAGATACAACTCAGAGGATACCACCTAGTGATTAAGAACAGGGGCTTTCAAGTTAATATTTAACACTGACAGTAGTAGGCTAGCTAAGTGTATTCTTAAGTAAATTGTAATCCCACTGAGTCTGTTTTTATCACTAAAGAAATATGAGTTTAATAGTATTTCTTTGATAGTGTTGTGGGGAGTATTAAGTAAAGATAGGCAGTAGAACACTTAGCACAATGGCTGACATGTAATAAGTACACCATAGATGGTACCTATTGTGAGAGTGGCAATATTTTCAACATAATTAATATACTTTCTTCTTTTGAATTTCCAAGCACATGAACTGTACCTCAGAACTCCTAGAAATTGGGAAATGGAATTAGCAATTATACAAAAGAAAAGCAAATAAAAGTCACTTTCCATATTGAAAGTAGAATTACGCAACAAGACATGTTCTTATAAACCGAACTATCATTTTGAAGGAGGATTTAAATACTTCCTTGAACATTCGCTCCCCTCCCCTTCTAATTTTTCTTAGCACATCAAGGCTAGTCTCTTTACCATCCTAACAAGGGCTTCATGGTTAGTTACTCTTATGGGGGTCTGGACAGTAAGATCAATGTGGAGAGTCTGCCCCTTTCTGGCCCCAGGGAATTATGGGAAGAAGCAAGTGAGGAGATCTGGATTTGCATGACTTGCTGATGGCAGTTGTCATTTCTCAGTCACCCCTGTGACACAAGCCAAAGCCCTTGCTCTAGCTCCAGCATTGCCATTGGCTCGGTTGTCACACCATGAGGGTCCCCAGCTCTCTCTCAGAGAGGAGAAAAGCACTCCTTGGAAGGGGAGCTGAAAGGGGTTTCCTGGCCCATACAAGTAGAACGATTTGGGCCACCATTCAGTTTTTGAGCTACCAAGTCTCTCTCACAGGACCATCCAGTGTTACCTCTAAACACATTTCTTTCCTTCTTGATCAGGCATCCTTTCTCAGCCTTCTTCCATCTCAGGATGGGTTTACTCGAAAAGTGTATCTAGCCTTCATCTCCCCTATCCATTTTCTACAATGAAAATAATTTCATATTTGAGGATATGAATAATATATATTCCCAGTAGAAAAAATTCAAGTCATCATTAATATGTATATAAACAAGAAACTGGTACTTGAAATCCTTTCATCCTGAGATAACCACCATTAAAATTTAATGCTTTTCCTTTCATATATCTCTTTATGCATATAGATATGTATAGGCATTTATTATATGTATATGTAATTTTGCCTAGTTTATATAATATCATGTTTGCTGTTTTGTCAGGAAGACTCTTCTTGTTCTCTGTTTTTATTGCCTCTTTCTTCCTTTCCTTCTTTGCACACTTCTATAGCTATTCACACGTGATAACTAGCCCTACCTTTCTCTTACTGTATTATCATATGCACACAAATCCATAGTGTGCCATACGTAGCTAGAGAGAAATTGAGGCTTGAGGGCTACTGTTTGCTTTGTAAAAACAGGACCGTATGGTGTACATTTTCTTTGTACGCTGCTTACACCCTCAATGCATCTTTTTAATGGCAACATAATATTTCCCAGTATGGCTGGATCCAAATTCATACAACCATTTCCTTACCAACAGCAGTAAGATGTGTGTGAGTAAGACATTGTCTCCAACTTAGGAGGGTTCAACTTAGGATTTTTCAACTTCATGTTGGTAAGAAAGCAATATGCATCTAACAGAAACCATACTTGGAATTTCGAAATTTGGTCTTTTCCTTGGCTAGTGATATGCAGTGTAAGACTTGTGACGCTGGGTGACGGCCACGAGCGGAATTCCTGTTCAGCCGCGCCATCACGAGGGTAAATAGTCAGTGCTAACCACCATTCTGTGTTCCCTTTAGGTATAGTGTTCAGTAAATTTCATGTCTTGTTCAACACTTTTTATAAGACAGGTTTGTGTTACATGATTTTGCCCAAGTGTAGGCTAATATAAGTGTTCTGAGCATGTTTAAGGGAGACTAGGTTAAGTTGTGATGGTTGGTAGATTAGGTATGTTACGTGCATTTTCAACTTCTGATATTTTCAACTTATCATGAGTTTATAGGGACAGAAGCCCATCATAAGTTGAGGAAAATCCAATGTACTTATGATCCATTTGGATCTGTAGTTTGTCTCAAACTTTTCGTCATTTAAAAAAAATTTTAAATCAGTTTTTAAATCTTTTTCGTATAGATGATAATGTCATACCATTTGGAAATATTTTCACAATCTTTATTTATCTTTTGATTTGTGATATCTATTCCCACTAAATACTTATATTCTATCTTGTCAAAATGTCTTTTATTAATGTCTTATATTCAAATGTTAAACCTCCTGGAGCTGTCTTCCATTTTTATTATTTTTACCTTATTTCTTTAATTTTTGCTCTGTGTTTTGTCATTTTTCCTTCAGTAGTTTTTCTAGGCTACCTATTGCGTATTTATCTGTAACCAATTTCTCCTTTGATTCATTTTCTGAATTTTGAATCCTAAATCTTTCATTTTATAAGGTCTTTTTTAAAGGTTTTAATAGAATCTCCTTAAATGTTCTTATTATTTATTTTCTAAACTTACATTGTCACTTATCTCTTCCAGCAATTCTGTCACCAAATCCTTCCAGATCTGGGTGTTTTGTTCATAGTTTTTCTTTCCAGCTGCTCGCTTGTAATTATCAGTCACTTGCTCATGGTTTTCCACCCTCAGAGCTCAATTTTGTTAGGTACCCCATGTTGGCAGCAAACCTATCAGTGGTGGGAGATACAGCACGCTCTGCTCCTATGGACCAGAAATGCACCCCTGACCAAACAAACACACCTGATCCAGACACCAAGCCAAGGGCTGTCTCTTCACTACAAAGACTAAAAGTCTCAAAGCATCAGAGGGAAAGGAGGAAGAAAAGGAAGAAAGGAAGGAAAGAAGGGAGAAAGGAAAACAGAAAGACCGACAAAGAGGGGAGAAGGAAGGAAAGAGCAAAATGGTAGAAAAGTTATTTGGTAGAGGGCCCTAGCCAACATTCAGCATCATCTCCTCCTCACTGTAAGTAAGTCATCTTGGAGCACCAGCTCAGTCTTCACATTCCTCCAGCCCTAGCTATCATGAGAAGACTCTAAATGAGAATTGCCCAGTGAAATCATAAACTATGACAGACAATACACTGTTGTCTGAAGATACTACATTTTAGGAGTGGTTTGTTAGGGGTGCCTGGGTGGCTCAGTTGGTTAAGTGACTGCCTTTGGTTCAGATCATGATCCCAGGATCCTGGGATCAAGCCCCATATCAAGCCCCCCATCAAGCCCCACATCGGGCTCCCTGCTCAGCAGGGAATCTGCTTCCCCCTCTGTCCCTTCCCTCCCAGCTTGTGCTCTCTCTCTTGCTCGCTCACTCCCTCGCTCTCAGATAAATGAACATTTTTTTTTTTTAAAAAAGGAGTGGTTTGTTATTCAGCAAATAGATGATAAAATGATAAAATGGAGATTGGTACTTGCATATGAAGTGTTTTTATAACAAAAACCTACAACATGTAACATTGACTTGGGGACTAGACAGTGAGCAGAAACCTGACAAGCCACCAGAACCTTGTTAACAAATTCTTGTAAGACAGTGATTAAGAGGGGCATGTGGGTGGCTCAGTGGGTTAAGCCTCTGCCTTTGGCCCAGGTCACGATCTCGGGATCCTGGGATCGAGCCCCGCATTGGGCTCTCTGCTCAGCGGGGAGCCTGCTTCTCCCTCTCTCTCTCTCTGCCTACTTCTGTGCCTACTTGTGATCTCTCTCTCTCTGTCAAATAAATAAATAGTCTTTTTTTTTTTTTTAAAGACAGTGACTAAGATAATGATAAAGTGATTATTGGAGGCTGAATGAAAGAAGTTATGAATCATATATGGAAGAACAATTAGCACCACTCTTCCCTGAGTAAGTATGGAAAATAGGAAGAGTACTTGACACACATGTGGCTTTGTGAAGGAGATTATCAGGAAAAATGCTGAAAGTGATAACTGGTATCTTCTATTGCTTATAATAAAAATGGGAAGGGAGTTGAACTAAAGAAGAAACTGCCCAGGTTTTAATTAGAATCTAGTGGAAATAGAGGGGGCCCATGACAGTCTTTCCAGTGAGCAAGATGGTCTCAAAGTAAGGAATGACACCAGAACAAAGATCACATCCATAACACCACCAGCAAAACACGTTCTCAAGGTGAAAATGAAGTTAAGGATGTGGTCATAAGATCCTTTAATGACACCTCAGAGAGATTAAAACATGTTTGTGTCTCACAGACTTCATAGGTAGGCTACAGGCTTTTAAGAATCTTAAGGGCTTAATTGAATTTCAGTAAAATAAGATTTAAAAAAAGACTCTTAGGGGCATAAAAAGAAAAGAAAATCTTAAGGGCACACATGTCAAATATTACCTGCTAGACAAATATTACCTTAAGGTTTCTAAGAACCTTAAAGACGTAATCTCCAAGCACCCCCATGCTCATCCCAAAGGAGAATGCAGCCTATTTGTGGATGTGGCTTTTGTCTCACAGAGGGAGCACCAACAATAACCACAGAAAACCTAGATACTGTTTTTTAAGCAAATGAACAAACCAACCAACCCCCTACGTGGACTTAAAGGGACAGAGCCAACTCTACAGGAAAAGAGCTATAGGAACCTAACCTTCTACAGGCATGAGTCAGCCTGAGAAGTCAGCTCAGCTGACTGAAGTGTTATTTCTGATGGAGAAGGAAGATGGCTCTGAACCAAGAGCTTAGATCACAAAGCCTAGAGCCACCCAGAATCACGGATAGGAAGGAGGACTGGACTCCATGAAATTTCTATCGTCCTCCAACAGTTATGTGCTTCCTGTCCTTTGCCTTTTTAAATGAACGTGTCTCATACCCTTGTTCCTGTTGTATGGTGGGGTGTAGGAGAAGATAACTGGTCTCTTTAATTCACAAGTCTAAAGATTGAGAGAATCGTATTGCAGAAGCTGAGCTCAAGGAGCTTCCGCAAAGGGAATGGCCCCAGGAAGCCCCATTGATATCTGGACCTGATTTAGGTAATGAGATCACAGACGGGAAGCCTGACCCTGACAACTGACAGAGTGGGACCTTGGAGGCCTTGCGAAGGTTGTGAGAGCATTTTGCTGCCAGGAGGGAAATGAGACATTGGAAGTCAAAGAACCCTGTAAGAGCTAGTTTCCACCAATGGCTCCGGGAACTACACTTCCCAGTGTTCATCTGCATGTAGTCCTCTCCCCGCAATGAGTCTGGGCTGACCCTGTATCTTTGGTAGAATATTGCTGAAGTGATGTCACACGACTCCCAAGACTAGGTCATAAGAAACCTTGCAGTTTCTGCTTTGGTCTTTTGGAGCACTCCCTCTAGGAATGCTCCCTTTCAATATCTAGCCACCATGCTGTAAAAAACCCAAGCCACATGGAAAAGCCACGCATAAGCTCTCTGATAGATAGCCCCATCCCAGTAAACAGCCGGAATCCACGGCCAGCCATGTGATCAAGCTGTCTTCTGTGAGGAGCCCAGTCAAGTCTTCAGAAAAATCCAGTACTTAACTACAATTTGACAGCAACAGCCTGACAGCAACTGGCTTGTTGTTGTTAATGATTTTATTTATTTATTTGAGAGAGAGAGCAAGTGAGAGAGAGTGCCCAAGTCGGGGCAAGGGGGAGGCCTTCAGCTTAGGCTCAACCTACGGAGCAATCCAGGTGCTCCTAAACGTTTATTTTATTTTTAAAATAATTGTCATTATTTATGGTTGTTTCATCAGGGAGTGGGTCCACAGAGTTTATCATGCCAACGTTGTGGGAGTAGATCTTCCCATAATGCTAATTTTAATTTCCATTTCCTCAATAACTGCTGATGTTAAACACTTTTCCAAAGGCTTATTCAGGGGTATGCTCTTTTTTTTGTTGTTGTTGAGTTGTTTGATTTTTATGTTATTGATTATTAGGAGTAATTTAAAGAGTCTGGAAGTGAGTATAATGTTGAATATATGTAATTACAGTATTTTCTTCCAGTCTGTGTCTTGCCTTTTACTTTCTTAATGGTGTCTTTTAATTGACAAAGGCTCTTAATTTAATCAGGCCCAACTATAATTTTTTTCTTTAATGGTTAGTGCTTTTGTGTATCATATTTAAGAACAATTTACCTGCCAAAAACTCATGAAAATATTCTGTTTTCCCCTGGAAACTTTTTTTTCAATTTAATTCTATGATCTAGCTTTTTTTTCTTTGCATATGATGTAAGATAAGATTTTTTTTCTCCATATGAATCTAATTGAACAAAACAACGTTCATTCAAAGGACCATCTTTTTTTTTTTTTTTTTTTTTTTTTACTGAATTATACCTTTGTCATGAATCAACTGACCATTTAAATGTGGGTCTTTTTCTGTACTCTTTATTCCATTCTATTGATCTATATATGTATCTTTGAGCTCAGGCCACTCTGTCTTAACTAGTGTTGCTTTATGCTAAAGCTTAAAATCTGATAATCTAACTTTTACAAGTTTGTTCTTTAAGATTTCCTTGGCTCTTCTGCTTTTGCATTTTCATATAAATGCTTGTCAATTTACACACGTGCACACATACACACACACACCTGTTGGGATTTTGATCAAACAGAATTGACTTTGTAGATCAATAAGGAGAATTTTGACATTTGAATAATATTGAGTCTTCTGGTCCATGGACATGGTATATTTCTCTTTTTACTTAGGTCTTCTTTAACTAGTTTCAGTAATAGTTTGTGATTTTCAATGCCTTGCATATCTTTTGTTAGATTTATTTCTAGACATTTGATTTTTTTCATATTATTGTAAATAGTAGTGTTTTTCGAATTTTATTTTTCAATTGGGTTGGCTAGAATGTAGAAATACAATTTGTTTTCATCATCTAGCAACCACGCCCAATTTACATGTTTATTCTAGCTGTAGATTCTTTAGAATTTCCTAAGTATATGATTATTCTGAATGTCATTTCTGCCACTATCATGAATATCTTTCTTCTTTAATTATTTCTTCCACAGTAGACCTCTACTTTTTTATGCTCAATAAAATGCTGGTCATTTCCTGGTTGACATACATTTCTTTTGATGGTTAGACAAGCAAACAAAAAAATTCACTGTGGTTCACTGAAGTTATTGGGCACTTTGTTGCCATATCTCATTGAATCCAGAATATAACAATATTAGTGAGAAAACCAAAGAATGACTCAGACAAGAATTTTGCTTAATTCAGCCATAAACTTCTATACAACAAAACTCAAGATATCTATTTTCTGGCTTGGGTTTCCTGAGTCCCATGTTATCTTTCTTAAAGTATTTCCTGTGAAGTTTATCTTTAGTCTCAGGTTTATCTGCCAATTCTGAGAAAAATGTATATTTCCTCACTCAATTTTCTCCTCTTCCAGCAACGTAATACATATTAGCTACTTTCTCACTATGTGTTAATATTAACATTGCATTCAACTTTTCTTGTCCTTTCCACAGTGACATAATCCCTTATCGCCACTAATTCTTTTCTTTTTAAGGCCAAAGGATTGGATTAACTCTGGTCCTTTCAGATAATAATTACATTCTGATAGCTTGATAGCCTTATATGTAAACTATTTTGAATGTCAAGTTGGAGGAAATATTTTGTAATGTGTTATCAAGAAAGTGACATCATTTTCACAATAGACTTTGGCTTAGTTATGATTTAAAAATTACTCCTATGGAGAATTGCAAAATGTATATATATATATACATATTCCTCTAGCTGAAACACCAGTTTAGTAATTCTAAGATTATCCTGCCACTGAGCTAGGATTAACATCAAGGAACTTACTTATTCTGTGCCTTGTGCAAAGTCAGTGTTTCATAATACTTTTTGATTCATTTGACAAAAGATGTCGTTCCAGAAACAGTCAAGTGTTCTTCACAAATTCAAGGGGATCCTCTTTTCTACTATGTCTTCAGAAGAACTTCTAAATTCCCTGGATTTTTTCAATGCAAGAGAAGATGATGTGTTTCTGGTGTCCTATCCAAAATCTGGTAAAGTTTATTTTAATGTATTTTTAAATGTATAAGTACATTTTAAAATGTGTGAAATATAAGAAAAAAGTATGATATTCTACTATATCAAAATATAATAATAATATAATAATATAGTAGACTACTCTATAGAAATATAATAATTTTTACAAAACATTTATTTTTCAGAATTTATCCATAGGAAATTTAAGTATCCTAAATGCTCATTTTAATGAAAAAGTTTGACATTAGAAAGCTGAAAACTGTGTTTCAAGAAAATTCAACTAGAGCTTTTACTACAGTTTTGTTTCTCTTTTATTCATTAAAGTATACAAATGTTGATATACATAATAAGCATATTATCTGTAATATTATAAAGCTCTCTTCATACTTGTACCTGGCATGGCCATAAGCATATTTGTTCAATTCATACTTTAATGATTGATTTATAAATGAATAATTTCTTTCCTGAGCTAATAAAAAAAACCATAAGTATTTTTAGTGTTCATTTTTTAAAAGATTTTATTTATTTATTTGAGAGAGAGTGATAGAGCAGGAGCAGGGGGCAAGGGCAGAGGGAGAAGGAGAAGCAGACTCCCCACTGATGGGGGCTCCATTCCAGGACCCTGAAATGATGACCTGAGTCAAAGACACACACTTAACCCAGGCATCCAGCTGCCACTTTAGTGTTCAATTTTATGCCTTCTTATGAAAAGTTTATTTCCATATATGGTTATACACTCATGAAAGGACCATTATGAATAATGGCATCCTGGGGTAATCTATATTAATTATATATTCTTTTTAATTTTGAGAGTTGGCCAGGGTATATAATATCCACCTGCCTGCTGTGATTTCCATAAGAGTGGCCATGTGTGAATAGGCATATGCTTGCTAGCATGATCCAGCAACTAAGAGTTTAGCTCTTTCAAATCATGTTTGCATTTTAGTCCTTTTATCTGATTGTGAATCAGGCCCAAGAGGCCCTCTCCATTAGAAGACACAGAGTTCACATAGACTTTCTAGGGTGTTTTTGGAGAATAAATGTAAATCACATATGTAATTATTTTATTGGAAAATGGTGTTGCAGATGGAAATGAAGTGATTGCTTCTAGAATACCTCAGTATTCTCTCTATGTGGTAGGTTACTCTGTGAATAAACATACCTTACCCCAAATTGATATGTTAGTTCAGAAAGTAATTTATGATACTTTTAAGGTTCTTTGAGCAGGTGCCTAGCTTATACCTTATATAAACAACCATATATAAAGTTTCCACTGCTCATATCGATGCCTATAAATTATATCACCCGCCAGCTCTGGAGGCCCCTGAATACGATCCAAAACTGTATTCTGTCTTCTTCACCACAATAAATCAATGCATCCTGTGAAAATAATAGAAATGTCATTAGTTATATTAGTCATGCTCATATGAATATTAGAGTTGACTTATGAGCATTATTATCTTAAAGTCTTAAATTTAAAACACATCATGCAGATGAGAGCACCATTTAAATATTTATTCAGCTATAAATTAGTGAATATTATAACATATTTCGAATTGAAATTACAAATGAGTTCAATGGAAAGGAAATAGGCCTGATTTAAACTTTTTAGGAACATTGCTTACAAATCAGCAAAGCATCCTCCCCATCCAAACTTCTGCTTCCCCGCTCCAGTTTACTATTGTCTGCAACACTGGAGCATACCCACATTTGCTTTATGTATTCTTTCCAGACTTCATGGTAGCATAGGATTGTACCTTTATGCTGTTTGAATGTAGCATTTGTTCATTGTTCAAGGGCTTCGTTTGCACAACCACTCTGCACACAAACAAAAATAAGTTCCAGGGGCTAACTTCCAGGGGGAAATGGAATTTCATGCATGCATGAATACAAGCAATAGCAAG
>NW_019154156.1:0-42296 GCF_002288905.1 Enhydra lutris kenyoni | reverse complement strand
TAGACTCTGGTATGTTCTACTTGGGAGGGACAGAAAGGGTAAATAGTTATGCCAGGGGAAGGGAGACTCAGAAGACAGTTTAAAAAAGAGCAAGATAGATGAAATTCCATGAAATGGAATTTCATGCATGCATGAATACAAGCAGTAGCAACTAGACTCTGGTATGTTCCAACTGGGGGGGACAGAAAGGATAAATAGTTATGCCAGGGGAGGGGAGACTCAGAAGACAGTTTTAAAAAAGAGCAAGATAGATGAAATTCCATGAAATGCATGAATACATGCATGAATACAAGCAGTAGCAACTAGACTCTGGTATGTTCTACTTGGGAGGGACAGAAAGGGTAAATAGTTATGCCAGGGGAGGGGAGACTCAGAAGACAGTTTAAAAAAGAGCAAGATACAAGAGCTTGCAGGACCGGTGAGGAACTGTGTGTGGCAAGATCTGCGTATTTGTGGATTGGAGAAGGTGTTAGAGATAAGTGTAGCACAGGAGAATACTTCAAGCTGAGAAAAAGGCATAGACAGTTCTCAGTCTCTTCATGCTTTAAAGTGTGACTCTTCCTGTCAAATGAATTTATGTCTCTGGTCTTTCAACAAGTGTCCCAGGTTTCAATGGGTGTCAAGAGGTAATAATAACTATAACAAAATTAATGCGCTCCTTGCTATTATAAACTCATGCTAATTTTCTATATTTATTTCATCAAGAGTTTCAATTAATTTAAAAAATGTATTTTGTTTTATTTTTATGTGAAGGTACTCACTGGATTGCGGAGGTCATTGGGAACATTCCCAATGCTCGAATTAATCTAACGTCTCCTATCGAGTTGGGAGATATTTCTAAACTTGACGAGCTAAAAATGAACTGTAAGAGAAGAGTTATTCCCACACATTTGAGCTACAACATGCTACCAGTGAATATTAAGCAAAAACAATGCAAGGTGAGTGCAGTGGTTAAGGGCAAAGGTTCGGGAAGACCAGAAAACCTGGCTTGGGTTCTTGCTCTGCCACTCTTAGAAAATTGCTGATGCTCTCCTAGCTTTGATTTCCTCCTTTGATACAGAAATAACAGTATCCATCGCATACAATGTGGCAAAGATTAAGCTATGTTTTGTAAACACATTACAACAAAGGTAACCGTAGATTTTTCCTTTCATCGGCAAAGAAACTGAAGCTCAGAAAGGGTGGGTGGCTTCTTAAAACCATCACAGTAAAGACAGAGTCTTAAGGTACAATCCTAATGGGAAATAAGATTCACTGGTTGCACTTGGTTTCCCAAGATGATGATCTGTCCTCTGTTGCCCCCTGCCTAGCCCTCAGAGCTTACAAGCTACTGGAAGCTTTCCTGCTCCATCAGTCCTGTCAGGTGATCACTTCCTCTTGTGGCCCTCAACCCTAGTTAGCCTCCTATCTTTTCTTCCTAATCTTTGTCTCCCCATCTTTTTTTCTGCTTCCAAACTCTCTTACATGAAATGTCTGTTTTTAGCTCATTTCCTGATATTTAGTTAACATTTAATTTTTTTCTCAGAGTACTATTCTGCCTTCTCTTCATATCTTCCAACCATCCCCTAATATTTCTTAGAATATTGTATGTGTGTGTTTATTGAGTATCTAATTGACATACAACATTGTATTAGTTTCGGATGTACCACTTAACGACTCGATATTAGTATATATTGTGACATGATCTCCACAGTAAGTCTACTTACCATGTCACTACACATAATTACAGAATACTTCTTTTAACCTCTTTTGTCAAAATATGTATTAATGTGTTAGTAGTTTGTATTGTCCTTCCCACTGGATACCGACGTGTGATGTCGGGTATTGTCCAAAGGTCCTGAAGCATGCTTCTGTCTACCAAAACAAACAGACAAAAAACTCCGAACTAGATGGCTAAGGCTTCCCATCCCACCACTTTATCCCTTTTTGTTAAAACCGTGAGGGGAGGGGTGCCTGGGTGGCTCAGTCTGCCTTTGGCTCAGGTCATGATCCCAGGGTCCTGGGATCGAGTCCTGCATTGGGCTCCCTGCATGGCAGGAAGCCAGCTTCTCCCTCTCCCAGTTCCTCTGCTTGTGTTCCTACTCTTGCTGTATCTTTCTCTGTCAGATAAATAAATAAAATCTTTAAAACAGCTTTAAAAAAAGAATAAAAGAGTGAGTGGATTTTTAAATCACTTTCAGAGCTTTGGGTTTCTGTGAATCTGCTCCAGAAGCAGAGAGCAGTTCGAGAAAGCCTGAAGTGTTGAGTTACTCTATAATTCTCTCTGGAGAGGAAGAGAGGATAATGGGGACACAATGGGGGCTAAAGGTGGCTTTTCATCTCAGTGCATAGTGGCCTTTACACGTCTCTCAAGAGGGACGGGTCTTGTTCATGTGGGTTACACGCACCACTCCTGGACTATGAACATAGTACAGAACAATAGTTACGTATCAAGCGTGACTCAGTAAACGCTTTCTTACCTACGTAAAATGTGTCCACCTGATTATTGATCTAAGAGCAAATGGAACATCTGGTCCTCATGCAACACTGACTGTGATGGAAAATAGTTCAGCTCCTCACCCTGGTTTTCTGAGGTTTTTTAATATGCACGTTCCTGCAGTCCCTACGTCCCTGTTATAACCTTCATGACTCCGCGCTCCTGCACCTGACTGTTTTGAGGGAGCTGGTCATGTTTCTGCCTTACTGCTCCTGTTTCTCCGACCAGGAACACTCCACTCTGCCCAGTCCGTAGCCCATACTAAACAGAAATGCATTAAATTGAATCTGATTGCAAGGGCAGTGTTTGTGTAAATTAGGAGGGTGGCTCAGACTTCCTGCTCTGTGGGGGATTCAACTGTAGAAAATGAAATTCTAAAATATCATTCTTCCTATAAATAATAGTAGACAATTTACAAGAAATCTGAGTGTATTTAAATCATGTGTTATAACATTAAAATTGTTTAAATGTTATGTTAAAAAAATTTTTATATTAAGAAAGCAATCGTGTCCTACAAATGGATAGATGGTTTCTCGAATCCACTGCTAAAATGATGGGGCCACAGTTAGTGCCTAAACTGAAAAAGTGTAGTCAGTGGACTGGCATTACCAACCTCACCTGGGAGCTTATTAGAAACGCAGAATGTTAGGCCGCATGCTGGACTCTCTGTGTCAGAATCTGCATTTTAGCAAGATTCCTGAATAATTCTTGCACACGTTAACTTTTGAGAAACACTGCCCTGAGTCTGTGCTTAATAATCAGTGTAAGCTGTCAAAAAATCCTGGCATGGACAGGTTAAGTCCAGTTGCTTTTTTTGAGAACATGTTTTGCATGGGGGCTGTTTCCATCTAAAAATAAACTGATTTTTTTAAACAGATTATCTACATCGTTAGGAATCCAAAAGACACAGCTGTTTCTTTATTCCACTACTACAGAGATAACCCGAATCTCCCTGGCATTGAAACCTGGGCTGCATTTTTCGAGCTTTTCCTAAGAGGAGATGGTAAATATAGCAATGATTTCTATTCATCATATACAGTTCCCCTCCAAATGAAAGCATTTCTAAAAGTTTAACTGGATCCTTGCGACCCATTTTCAGGAATACATTTGAATCGTTTTTTGTTTTTTTTTAACTTCAAAGCCATTCTTTCTCACTTTGTTTCTTTACGGACTTCCTTATCACCTGTAGGTAGTACGGATTTGCAATTACTTATTGAGCCGATAGCAATGTTTGTAAAACAGAGATTAATTCTGATCAAGCATCACTTTTTTTTTCATATACCATCAATTTTGCCAGTGAAATAATTATGCATTGATTGGAGTAGAGCAAGATACAGTTGAAACCTTCACAGGCAGCCTGAAACATGTCTTATGTTTGCCTAAATGGAAAATAATACCAACAAACGACACACACACACACACACACACACACACACACACACACACACACATTCTCCCTCTCCAAAAAAAGGAATAAAGTTCCCCAAATAAAAGAAATGAAAGTATTAGTCATCTTGACACTTGCTTTATAAAGATGAACAAAAAGCGATTTCTCCTGAAAATACTAAACTGATACATCATTTGATTGAGTTGTGCAATGCATATTGATCTTGCCTACCCATGCATGACCTTTGAATTTATTAATGTTTCTCTGACTCACGGGTATCTGGAGCACTTAAAAACAAAAACGAAAAACAGTTCTCAAACGTGAGTTCCCAACCCTTTCATTAAATAAAAATAACGTACCGAGACGATGCAGAATTTTGAAGAGGCAGGATTTAGAAATGGTTTGTACCCACAGGATCTTCCTTCTCCCTGGGGTTAGAGGTAGATCTGCTTTATTGTTAGTTTCCCTATTTCACTTGCCAATGATTAAGCTTTTACTTGTTAATTTCAGAGAGGCCACAGCAAGTGTAACTTTAACAGGAGGGTCTTGAGAACTGCGTTTAACACTATCTTTTGCCCTATTCCCTATGGAAGAATATGCTATGCTCACAATAGTTGAGCTCCTCTTTGGCAAACATTTAGTAGTCACGAAGTTTCAGGAACGACAGGTCTATTGAAGATCGTCTGGTTAAAATCACCGGCCTGATGTTTGAATTGCCTTTATAACATTCTCAAGGATTGTACCAGCTAAACTTGAACTTCCTAACTTTGACAACAGGTTCATACCCCAGCTCCTGCCCCCAAATGACGCGTTCCATCTCGGTACTGTTAAGATGTTTAAAAAAATCTTACTATGTGATATAGACACTTAGCTAAGTGCTATGCAAACATGATCTCCTATCATCCTCACTAGAACACAAGAGCCAGGTATCATTCTTATTTTATAAGTGAGGGAAATGCAGACGTTGGCAGGCCAGACCATTGCATAACTCATAAGGAGCCCAGGTTTAAATTCAGGTGTCAGTCTCCCAGATCCTTCCTGTTAGCACTGTGGCATAGCTTGCCTAGAGAGGAAGCCGTTCCTCTGATCACTAATTCCTCTTCCCCACGATAGCCTTCTAAATATTTGAAGATAGTTAACATGCCTCACTCTGCCTCCATTCCATTTTTGGAGTGAACAGAGTTTAATACATACATTATTTAAAAAAAACAAACAGATCTTGAGTCTGCTTTTCCTCAAGAAAAGAAAAGCCACGTTTGTCTCCAATTATTACAACCTGGGGGTCACTACCCCTCCCGCTGCTGCACAAGCTCTAATTTGGCTCCATTGCTACTGTTTTAGAGTGCCCAGAGGACAAAAAGCGTCCTCTGGGTATGACCTGAGGACAGTGTAAAGCAGGCCTGTTAGCGCTCATTTTCTAGAGATTATTTTCTATGAGTGTAACCACAAAAAGGGCAACTCAGTCCATACGCAGGGAGGCAAACTAGTTGTCCTAGGACATCCACCACCCCATTATCTGACGTCAAAGCAGAGTATCTGGGAAGGGCAGTTAGTTGGAGAAAATATTCCAGATGATTCTTTTATACCTTCTAGGTGCGTTAATAGATTTTTAATTGCAAAGAGATCTGCTGTGTATTATATAATCGGGTAATCTAGCCTGGGCAAATCCTGCTGACACCGGGAGTAAGCAGTGAATTGCTAAAGCTTTTTAAAATTTACTTGAGTGGAACAGTATTTATAAGATAAGGTTACTTGTTCTCCTGTCAAAGGTAGGTGACTATATTTCAGGGATGTCCTTCAGTGACTACTCTTTGAGGAGAGGATTCTTTCTCTTGCCAATGATAACATGATACAATAGAACAGGCTATGGAGACAGAAGAAGAGGGATCAAGTCTTAACTCTAATTTATCCCCTGTATAACTGTGGACAAGTTGTTTAATCATTTTGAGGCCCAGACTTGGATTATGTAGGACTATTTAGATGTTCAAATGAAGTCATGACTAGAAATTTACTGTAGAAATCTACTCATTCTATTGGACATAGACTTAAACAAATTATTTATTTATTTATTTATTTGACAGAGAGAGAGAGGTAGCTAGAGAAGGAACATAAGCAAGGGGAGTGGAAGGGGGAGAAGCAGGCTTCCCGCAGAGCAGGGAGCCTGATGCAGGGCTTGATCTCAGGAGCCCAGGATCATGATCTGAGCCGAAGGGAGATGCTTAACAGCTGAGCCACCCAGGTGCCCCTGGACACAGATTTTTAAAGGCAGGCAAAGACTTTTTAAATAGTTTCACTTTCGGGTGGAAAGTTTCCATGTAGATATTTATCTAGAAAGATTATTTTACACTGAAGCATCATGATATCCTATACCCGTTTCCAAAACATAAATATATACGCATTATATGAGGAGACTGTACCATAAAGACATAGATAGCCACACATTTGTCTAATCATCTGATTTACCTTTCAGACAGTTTACAAATACATTTTAGTTTTTTAAATTAAATAGTAATTGTAAATTGTGTTCTGGCAATATTCTGACAGATTAGTATCTAATGAAATATTTTAGCACCATACTTTTTTTTCCCACTAGCCCCCTCTCCAGTCTTTTGTGAGAACTCCGCATTTCCTAGGCACTTTGTCCTTGTGAATTTCTGCACAATCATCAGAGTGCTTTCTGGAAACTAGAAATTAAGATGTTCGTTGAAACTGGATAGGAGTGGGACAAAGGGTTTGCAGAAAGTGTGGGAGGTTTGAAATCACTGATGTGGAAAATAGGAGAATGTGTTAATGCAGGACAAATAAGTTTGCTAGGCAGCCTCAGGACCCTTAAGGCTGGAAAAATGAATTTGCAATGGTGTCAGTATAGAGTTGTATAAATTTCTTCAGCAAAACTCAGCAGCATTGGGCAAGGAGAAAAGAAGGTAAAGTGCTTTGATTCAATATTGAGTGTTTTTTCAGGTGGTTGAAATAAACAATAAAGGAAAAAGGGAAGTTGAAGGTTTTAGCTAGAAAAAGGTTGGGGAGAAGAACAAGGGGAAGAAAATGAGGATTAAAAAGGACATAAGTGGTCCAAGTAGGGTATTTGCAGAAGCTGTCTATCAACGGGTGGGTGACAAGACGTGAGCTGCCCCAGGAGGTTGTGTTCTAAGATCAGAGTCTTCCATGACTTCTGGGAACAGAAGTCCACTTCTGACAGAGATAAGGCTAAGAAGAGTGATATATTTAAAGGACACGAATCCTATAGGAGCCTAGATTATCTCGGAGGGAGGAGTTCTGGAAGTTGATAGGAAGCCGTGAGATTGCTGATGCACAGTCCAGACCCTAACACACTTGGGTTGGCCGAATAAGAGCAACTTTTCTGGTCAGGGCATTTCGGGGAGAACAAGTTATTCTGGATAACAGAAGGAAGGCCATGCAGGAGGTAGTAGAAAATTCTGTCTTTAAGTGAAGGATGTGGAGAAAAGCATTTCCCAGAAAAGAAAGATTTTTATGTCTCTGTTTTGGAAGCTGTATTTTCTTTAAAGCCCTAGGTCTGGACAATGAGGATTCAGATTTAAAAAATGACCCAAAGTATAATTCTCTACATGGGTAAGGAAGACCCAGGCAGCCAATTCCTTTAGATTCTTCTGTCTTTTTGGAACAAGACGGAGTATACATTAATTAATTAATAATAGAATATCTGGCTCTCAAATGATGGTCAGGCTATGATCCAAAAGATTTTTCTTACATTTATTTGGGGTATGTTCGAATACATTTCCTGCTGCAAAACCATAGTGGGCCGAGTCAATCATAGGTAGCCACCGGCCGTGACCCTAGGACTCGGGGTCTCTTTTCCTGCCCAGGCTGTGGGGGCAAGGGCACAGAGGCCTGGGCTCCCTGACAGTATGGAAGGTGGTGATGTTTTCCACCAGGGCTGGGCTGCAGCTAGCCGGGGGCGGGGGTGATGCAGGTGGCAACTGCCAGCATAGTCTGAGTCAATAGAGACCAGTTCACTGCCTAAACTCCTAGGAGAGAAAAATCAGTGCTCTATCTCACCCTGTGTTTGTTCCTGGCAATAGGCTGGCAGTTCTTAGGTCAACTCCTTATCACTGATAGGGTAATTTGGGTCATTCCAAGATAAAGTATTTTGTAAGTCACTGAACTGGCAGTGAGAATGCTAGGAACTGGAGACCTATTAGTCCTTCCAAACACCTATTCTTGCTTTACAGCCCTCTGGGCCCCTGGGGGTGTAAAATCAGGCTCTGTGATGATACCATCACAGTCCCGGAAGTCTGGTCTTTTACAAATGGCTTCTGGTTATTTTCTTGCCCTTTACTTCCCCAGGGGCCGAAACCGTAAACAATTGCAGTTAGCTAGGAGTTAATTACACATCAATTTATTCAAAAGTTTCATGTTTAAAAGCGATATGGCACAGTATCTGGTAGACACTAATGGCTTCATAAATGCTTATTAAATGAATCAATAGTCAGCAGATCTTCAGAACATTGTGAGTGGAGGAACTCTTTTATAATTTGAGCATTAGCTAGTATTAAATCTATGTATAATAAGGATGCATGGAAAGATGTATACCCAGTATTTTAAATTACTCCATTATATGCTTTAGATTATCAAGCTAGTCAACTTTCTGTGGTACAAGAAATTGCTCACTTTTTGTTTTTCCATCACAGTTGATAATTTATTTTGCGTGATAACATTTTACTTCCAGCCCTAGACATTTTTGAGATCTGTCAAATTAACAAAACAATAAAGAGATAATATCAACTACTCTTAAAGCCCTAACACTCTATTTTGCAACCTTGAACTAAGATAAATGAATAGACTTCTTTTCTCTTTTCTCTCCCTTTTTTGAGGAAGTTTATAAACTTTTTATGCTAAGAACTTATAAAAACCATGCCATTTACAGGAAGAAAGTAATAAATTCTCAATGTTTCTCTATTTCTTCCAAGATCCAAAGTAGTTTCAGAACACAATTATTGGGAAAATGTGTATCTCTGTATTTCTGCTGTAACTTCTGATGATGATAAAAAGATATTTACCAAAATAAGAAAAAAAAAAAAAACAAAACCACAGCCTTATTAAAAGATACAGCCATCCAGCATCATTTCTTAATATTGCATTTAGTTGAAACAGTAGTGTTTTAAAATTGGGCTCTTCTAAGGAAACTCTTTTTAAAGAATATTTAAGATCTTATTTAATTTTTAATTATTGAATTTTATTAAACCTAATTATAAGTTTCTTCATAGATAATGAATGATATGGTATTAACATATGTAATTAACATTTTCTTTTTTTCACTTTAAACCCAGTATAGTTAACATACAGTGTTATATTAGTTTCAGATGTACACTATAGTGATTCAACAATTCTTAAGTAAAACCCCTTCACTCCAGAGTCTAATATGTGTGTGCCTTATTTTGTCTACTTTGGTGAAGTGGGAAGAATCCTGGGGTGCCAACCCATGCTCTTGAATATTCACACAATTCATTTTTCCTTCTAGTTGTATATGGATCGTGATTTGATCACGTTTTAAGCTGGGAAGAGCACAAAAATGACAAGAACATTCTAATTATATTCTATGAAGAAATGAAGAAAGTAAGTCCTTCCTAACATTTCAACAATCAAAATTTAAGTCAAATTAAAACAGAAAATCAATAAATTCTGTTTTCAGGGTTGAGGGAATGAATTTGGTGTTTTGTTGAGTTACACTTTTTTAAAAATAATTTTTCTTATTGCTTAGGATCTTTCTAAAAGCATCAAGAAAATAACTACTTTCCTTGGTATAAATGTGAGCGACAGTGAAATTAATAAGATTGCTCAGAAAACGTCATTCAGTGAAATGAAAAATAATGCAGCCAAAGAAAACTGTGATCCAAATCATACCATCTGTGCCCTCACATCTAACAGGAACCTGGTATTTAGAAAAGGTAAGTCAGAAAGGGATGTGGCACTCTGGCTGGAAGTAGTTCCATTTTATAATTTTTAAATCTCTCATTTTACCATCATACACCCTGCCTCTTGCACAATGGATTGCTCATTGTCATCCCTGAGTGAATGTTTATTAAACAAATTTCTTAAATCTCATTATTTCTAGAAATTGAGATTTCCATACCCAGTTATGAACCAATTGAGAGAAAGACACAGGTGTCAAACAGATGGAAATGATAAAACTCCCCGAAGAATGGGCCTCAGGTGTGCAGCCTTGCATGTTTGCTAATAACTTATTCTAAATTTTGCAAACATGCTTGCTTAGTCACAATCAAATGCAGTCCTGTCCCTGCACTGAGGTCTCCCACAGAGAGCATGGTGGAGAGTGGTACATGACATATGCTTTTTTCAGAAGAGAGAAGGGAGCTGATGAATGTGGACAATGCACTTTCCCAAACTCACCAAATAACTCACCCCACAGAAGTACGGGGCAGAGAGAGAAGCTGGGAGTGTTATCCAAGGCACTCCTCTGCATGAAAACCCAAAGAGAAGGAAGTAAATCTTCTCTACTACTTCCTAACATGTAACTTAGAAGTAGTTTGGGTTCATCCAGATATAGAATCGTTTTGATACCCATGTGAATTTTAGTCCAGACCCCATGGAAAAATATTTGAACATTCTTCAAATTTTTCATAACTTAAAATGACAAAATTTTCTACATTTAGGTACTCAGGTTTCCTACTAGAAAACACACCTTTGTTTCCATTTTTTAGCTCATCTGAATAGAATTCCTCCCAAAGCAAAAATTGGCTAACTCATATGGATCAGATAGTCCCTTAATTTTGCAAGTCACTTTTTGTCTTTTTTGGTGGTTCATTTTTCATTTTCTTATAGTTGCAAAACCAGGACTGGGAGGGAGGAGAGAACTCAATTCAGCAAATATTTATTAATAAGCTATTTTCTAATAACTAAGATTCAAAAGTTAAATAAAATAGTCTTGTCCTTCAGAAGATCATAATGTAGGCAATAATACAAGGTGAATGACAACTTTATTACTAGTATGAGCAACTGTGAATAGCAACATGATAAGGGTGAGATAAATTTTCCTCAGCAAAGTAGGTGAGGAGGTCACATTGGATCTGGGATTGGAAGCATAAGCAGAAGCATTTACCAGGAAAATGATAGGGAAGAAATATATTCCAGCAAGAGCTAACAGCAAGAAGAAAAGTCCAGAACCACCATGGGATTGGACTGGATTTTCTTTTAGAAAGAGCAGTTAGTCTCCTGTTCTAGAAGAGTATATGACGTGTGGAGCAGAATGAGGGAGATAAAAATTGGGGCCAGAGACCAAAAGCTCTCTGTACATTATGAGGGGGTCTTTTTCTCTCTATTTGCTGTTTTAAGAAGGGAACTGAAAATAATAGATTCGGGTGGAAAGTTGTTTAGAAGAGTTGTTTAGAAACCAGAGGCAGAAAGTCCAGTAAGAGGTTATTGTAATAGTCCGGATAGGAAACATGGAGGGTCATAACTTGGGCAGTGGCAGGGAGCCACTGTTTGGTGGATCTCAGCTCAGAAGTCAGTTTAGGAGCCATTGGCAATTTGTGGAATTAAGTAAAATTCTTCAGCGTGGGTGGGAAGGACTAGTAGGGAAAGGTTTAAGGGGAGCCCTAGAGACGCTAGCATCAATGGGAATGAAATAGCTAAGACAAGCCAGGAAAGGAAATCAGCCAGAATTACGAAGAAAGCCAGGGTCAAACGTGGCCATTTATCATTCATGAATTCTGAGGGTGATTTCCATAGTGGTGGTGATGGGAGGCAAATTGAGGGGATTAACAAGATGAGAGAGAATGAAGGGGAGGAGCAGATAAGGACCACTCTTCCACGAAGTTTGAAAATGGAGGACAAGAACAAGATGACATAGGGGGGTGAAGAAAAAGATTAGGATGGGTGGGAGAGAGAGGATAGAGGGGAGACAGGGAGAATTTAGAAAAGGATGCATGAAAGCAGGTAAAACAAGCAAAGACGCCAGAAACAGAGATTGGGAGGGATTATGGTAAAGAGAATGATGAGAAATGTGGAAGTTCTGATGTTTCGTGGAATCCAGTGCTACCATTGATATCTTTTATCACTGCCCTTTGAGATCTGATTAGCAAAATACACAGTTTTCACCCGTGTTATCCTACTAACTCGGGAAATTTTACTCTAATGAAAACAGAGGTAGTAACCCTACAAATATCCCCAGGTGAAACCCTATCAATATAATTATAGCTAACAAACATTAATTCTAATGAATTTAAATTCTAGCAGAAAGTGGTTTCCTTATATAGGATCTGACAAAACATGGAAGGTTAACCCTGATACTGGTCCCCATGACTGCCTATTGCTAAATTTGGACTATACGAGGCATTAAACACAAGGATGGGTCCATTCACTTTATTCCTTCTATTGGCTGGACGAGGTGGGAGTAGGGATCCGTCCCCTGAAAATAATCATGTTAAATAAGTGACTGAAGTGGATGATTCAGACTCCTTGGTGCAAGAGATATTCCTCACTGTACAGAGGAGGGATCATGCCTGCAGTTGGCTTTAAAGTTGGAAAAGGAGCTGATATTCTAGAAACTGTCTATGGAGATAAGGTGGCAGGCAAAGATACAGAGTGGTCCACGTCAGTGTCAGAAGTCCCAGGGCCCCTACGTACTAAAATTTAGGGGGGGATATTACAGGACTATGGAAAGATGTATGGACAGGATGCATGTTGTAATATTGTTCATGACATTGAAAACCTGAAATGCACTCAATTGGCCTCTAATCAGAAAGTGTTAAATGTACTACATCACATCCATACAGGGGTTTACTATGTAGCCAGGAAGACTGTGGAGTGTGAATAGCCAGCATTTACTGCGGGCTGACTGTGTGCCGGGCACATTACTGGAGTTATCTTACACTTGACAGCAGACTTCTGAGGGTGGTGTTCATAGTGTTTACATTTTATTAAGATGCCGAGCACCTCAACAACTTGTCCAAGGTCGTGCAACTAGTTGCTGGTGGAGTGAAGATTTGAATCCAAGCCACCTTACCCTCCTCCCCGTAACTTTCATTGCTGAGAAGGAAGTACTGATATGGGAAGATGATGTGTAACAGGATCTATACGCTGAGGCCCCGGGAATGAAGCCTGAGGCCAGAAGTGACTAAAGGCCACGATGGGCAAGTTCCAGGGTTGGGGCTTGATAGAGGCAAGAAGAGTGGTCCTGAGGGGTTGGCGCTGTGGCCAAGGCTGTGGGTGGTCTGTAGGATCAGGAGAGGCTGATGGACCGAGGGAAGGATAGATCTGATTTTGCTCTCCAAACACCTTGTTCGAAGGTGAGGACATCACACAACTAACTTGGTGCTGGTATTTTCAACTGTTATCAGTGTTGTAAAGTACATTTCCTTACAGTGAGACCCATTAAGGTGAAATGGGTGAAAGGGTTTCAGAGTACACTTATCATGATGAGCATTGAGTAACACATAGAATTGCTGAATCACTGCACTGTACCCCTGAAATTACTGTAACACTGTGTGTTAATGATACTTGAATCAAGAAGAGAGACTGATTGCCCAGGCCTGTGATAGAGTATCAGCACAGTCATTGCTTCATAGGTGCACAGGCAGGGAAATAAGTGGCATTATGTCCACTTTGTCTGCTTTCATGTTTTTTTTTCTTTTTTAAGATGTATTTATTAGAGAGAGAGAAAGGGAGATTGAGAGACAGAGAGGGAGCACAAGCGGGAAGGGCAGGGAGAGGGAGAGAGAATATCAAGTAGACTCCACACTCAAAAGCCCCAAACAGGGTTTGACCTCAGAACCCTGAGATCTCAACCTGCACCAAAACCAAGAGTCGGGGCCTTAACCAACTGAGCCACCCAGGCACCCCAGCTTTTGTTTTAACTAAGGTTAGCTGAGACATTTCTTTGCCTGCTATCATAAAACCTAGAACCTTTATATATCTGAATCTTATTTTCTTTTTAAGAATTAACTTTTTACACTGTACATATTAATATGCAACCATTACTGAGGAAATTGGAAACAACAAATATGCAAACGAGGAAAAGAATAACCCCGCATCATCTTATCAGCAAGAAATGAGATCATTCACATTTTATTGCAAATCTGACAGCTTTCTTTTGTGAATACTGTATATTTAAATGGATTCTTGTCTGTTCCAATTTTTCCAGGAGCGGTGGGTGATTGGATAAACTACTTTACTTCAAAGCAAAGGAGAGTATTTGATGAACTATTCACAGAGAAAATGAAACACAGTGAACTAGCAAGACACTTTGAAGATTACTCTTAATATAAATGGGAAATGAAACTACTTTTCAGGGGCACCTGGGTGGCTCAGTGGGTTAATCATCTCCCTTCAGATCAGGTCATGAACCCGGGGGTCCCCTCGGGAAGCCTGCTTCTCCCTTTCCCCCTGCCCTTCCCTCCACTCGTGCTTCCTCTCTCAAAAACATAAATAAATAAAATATTTATTTAAAAAAAAAAGACCACTTTGCATTTTGTGGGATGCAGTACTTGGGGAATATATAAATATTTTTTTACCAATATGAAAAGCAGATAATTCTTTCAGTGAGAAATGGACACTTCATGAATGTGTCAAAAGTGTCATGTATGAGAGACTGTTATTACTATATTTGGTGGTAGCAGAGAATTATTAGTAAAAGGAAATAATATGCGATTTTGAAATGGCCCAGTTATATATCTGCTTTCAGGATATTCTTAAGGGAAGGAGATTATTTCTATTCAGAGGGAGCGTATTACTGCGGGGGTTCTAGAAACTGCATTAATGTACAGCAAAAGGGGTGAGGGATTATCTAAAATAGCCGATGTCTGAGAAGAATTTATTTTCTGCCTCTTTGGACACAATGACCTCTAAACAAACACTTTCATTTCAGCATTCTCTGGTGTCTGTGTAGAAATGTTCTCCATTGTCCATTATCAGAACAATGACAGTCTTGCTGAGGTGGAACACCGAACAGGCAGATTATATCAAATGATCACAATTGGTGAAAAGGAAGAAAGAAAAGGTACTCTTTCATGTTAAAGTAACACTGGCATGACATGCTAGTATTTTATCTTTTATAAGGTCAATTAAAGGGGCGTCTGGATGGCTCACTGGGTTAAAGCCTCTGCCTTCAGTTCAGGTCATGATCCCAGGGTCCTGGGATCGAGCCCCACAACAGGCTCTCTGCTCAGCGGGGGAGCCTGCTTCCTCCTCTCTCTCTCTGCCTGCCTCTCTGCCTGCGTGTGATCTCTGTCTGTCAAATAAATAAATAAAATCTTAAAAAAAATAAAGTCAATTAAATTACAAAATTCCTTATTTTCCACTTGATCTTTCTTGAAGTGTTTCTGATTTTTCCCCGTATTTTCAGTATGCGTTCTTTCTTCCAATACCACTTCCAGGACTAATTCAATCTCTATTTTTCTCTCTCTCTCCTGTAATGAGTATTCTTCTCCAGCTTTAGCCTATAAGACATTGTAATGAAATTTCAGGGAACTTAGTTCAGGATTATGACCATCTATGAGCATCTACTTCACATGGCTCACATCTGCGCCATAGTATCTACCTCGAGCCTTCCAGAGCGATGGGCTGAGTGAGTGAACTCAACCAAACGCTTTGCTTTTGTACCTCAGCGTATCGTGAATCTTATTTCTAGTAACAGATCTGTTGGAATCTTCTCTACCCGGTTTATCACTCCTTAGGAAGTATGAGATCTTCACAAATCTCCTAAATATACATATTTTTTACAAATAAAATGTGTTTCAGGAAGACAAGCAGGTGTGATCTTGGTCAAGTGTTCCTCTTCACGTTGGAGCTCAAAATCACACTTAGGGGCACCTGGGTGGCTCAGTGGGTTAAGCCTCTGCCTTCGGCTCAGGTCATGATCTCAGGGTCCTGGGATCGAGCCCCTCATCGGGCTCTCTGCTCAGCGGTGAGCCTGCTTCCCTCTCTCTCTGCCTGCCTCTCTGCCTACCTCTCTCTGCCTCTCTCTCTCTCTGTCAAATGAATAAAAATAAAAAAAATTAAAAAAAAATCACACTTAACTTGCCCTGATGTATAAGTGCAGAGAATGACAAAGCCATCAGAGTGAGACGAGGAGGTCTGATGAGACAGCAAGGGAAGAAGACCATGACGGGTGGTAAAGGCTCAGATCACATGAGACTGTAGCATCTTCTCACGAGATTGAAATGATCACTGAGAGGGAAAGAACTGACACAGGCCTGTATAAGATATTATATAATTTTAGATTTATAGGTAACTTTGGGATCATCGTAATCCAGTTTTGATAGAAAATTGTTTATGGTCGATAAGCTAAGGGGTGTCACTAAGAGCCTTAATTCCCAGATTATTATTAGTCAGTCAAAAATATTTTTGAGCACTTTCTACGTGCCAGGCCTTAGACTAGGGATACATGAAAAACTTGAAAGAGTCCCTTCGCTCAAGATACTTACATCGTAGTGGGGGTAAATAATAGCATTTTTTTTAAGGTAACGTGTGAGATATGGCAAGCACCAAGTGCCATAGAGAAGATAACACAGGGTCGTGTGGGAGGCAGTGACTGCAGAGCTGCTCCAGCGGGGCCTTGGGCTGGGGACTCAGATGGGGTCACACAGGCTTCCAGCGCGAAGGATGCACAGGTTCCCTGGGCCGGGAGGCAGGCGAGTCGTTCAGATTGTGGCTAGCTGGGGCATTTTCCGCAGGGGACTGACATGTCCTGACAGACGCTTTCCCCGGCATGACCACTGGATGGGGTGGACCCAGGGGTGGAGGGAGGAGACAGGGATGCATGGCTATGGCAGCGACCTGGGTGAGAGAAAAGGGCCACGTGGACAGTGGTTGTGGCAGAGGAGACGGAGAGAAAGGGCCAATTTCAGGATAGAAGATGGATAGCGAGCCAGCTAACCTATTAATGCGGGAGTGAGACACAGAAAGAAACAAGATGAAGCCTAGATTTTTGGCTCATCAACGGAGTATCTGTGGGCAGCATTTATTCCGATGCAAGGTTTGACAGCCAAGTGGTCTGGGGAGGATTTGATGAAGGGGCTACGGATCAGGACTTCTGCTATGGCCATGCTATGTGAAATGTCTGTTAGACACTAGGTAACTGGTTGCACAGAGGAACCTCCGATGACATGGCATTATTTCCTGGGACCAGTGGGAGGGTTCAAGGTTGTGGGGGCGGGGGGTCATGGGAGCTAGCTCAGGCGGTGTCCGAGCGCTGTGGACAGGAGCGTCTGCGTGACCACGGCAGTTGCTGGGGACCTGCTGCTGGCTGATTGCTGCCCTGCTCCTTGGGTTTTTGCCTTTTCAAAAGTAGGTCCTGGATCTCCCCCCAGTCCCCCAACTCTGACCTGCCCACCTTGCTTTTTCACTTCCTTGGAGCTGACAAAAATACTTACATGCATTTCCTAATCCAAATTGCCTCTCACTATTCCCCTGGCACTGATGTTTCCCTCTTCTCTCTCTGCCCTCCTCTCTAGTCAGTAGGTTAACTGCTAAATCCAAGGATTCTTCTAAGGTTTCCTAGGTGGCACTTTTCACTTGCATTTGTGTCTCATAGGCATTCTACCCTGTAATTGGTTCAACACCAGCTCCAGGAAAGCCTGCTCTGATAACTCTGTCCCCTGTCCCCATTGCTCTCCATTGTCCCTCACTGGCCCTCGAGGGACCCTTTCCTTCCCACTCTTACTCATTCAGGTCTTGTATTATGAAGTAAATGTCTGTCTCTTAGTCTAGCCTGTAAGGTCCTTGCCAGTTAGGGCTCATGTTCTCTTCATTTTTTAAAAAATCTATTTATTTTTTTTAATAAACATGTAATGTATTTTTATCCCCAAGGGTACAGGTCTGTGAATCGCCAGGTTTACACATTTCACAGCACTCATCATAGCGCATACCCTCCCCAATGTCCATATCCCGACCACCCTCTCCCGTCCCCCCTCCCCCCAGCAACCCTCAGTCTGTTTTTTGAGATTGAGTCTTTCATGGTTTGTCTCCCTCCCAATCCCACCTTCTTTCATTTTTTCTTTTCCCAACCCCCAATCCCCCCACACTGCATCTCCACTTCCTCATATCAGGGAGATCATATGATAGTTGTCTTTCTCCGATTGACTTACAGAAAGGCCATTTTAGACAGACCTGACCCTTCACAGATTTTGGACTGCAAAAGTATTAAGTGCTTTGCGTTGGCCAGCCTGTCTCCAATTCCTTCCAAATACAACATCAAACACAAACTCCCTGCACTCTGGTATCTCCCTTAGTTACTTTTACTCCAAATGGGTCTGCCCCATAGAGACCTCATCAAGTCACTAACAGTAATGCCATCTAGGACATTACTATCCACCTACTTTTTATTGTGTAGCTGAAGGATTTTTAAGCAAATCACTGGAAAGAACTAATTTTGAACTGACAAAATTTTACCTAACTGGGTTTAATTTGTTATTTGAAAAACATTTGAATCTGAGTATCAGAAATGCTAAGAGCAGCTAATCATAAAGCAGAAGGCATCTTGTTAATACTTTGTTTTCTGTCCTCCACAGGGCCTGACAGAGCCCCTGACTGCTGGATGGCCAGGGCGGGTATCTCCCAAAACCTTTAGCAATTATTCTGTTCCAAAGAGAATCCAAGACAGAATCTCGATTCCTACAATGGTTAAAAGTGATTTTGATCAGCATTCCCCACAGACATTTTGTTTCTGTTATTTATCATTCGGAGACTTTTCCAATGCACACATACATGCAACTTGAACTTCTGATCTTCTCTGCAAGAGAGCTCCCATCCTGTTTCGCACCACACAGCGGTAAAACCCAGCATCAAGCCTCTGTAAAGACGGGATAATATACCTGCCAAATACCAAAAAGAAGTGTTAATGCTTCTATATCTAGAGCAGCTCTGGCATCTCATTTCTCAAGTGCTCAACAAATATTTTATTTTTGGTAAATTATTGTCTGTGCAATCCTTCTCTGGTCAACACACTCACCAACTGCCATTTGTGAGATTACGTCATCGATGTCTGTCTCCCCAGCAAGGCTGTCAGTAAGTAATACCCCAAGCTAGGTTCTAGATCTGCCTTGTCCATCACTTGCCCCTGGCACCTAGCACACTGCCATGCACGTAGTAGACAACACTCACAAGTCGTTGAAGAAATGACAAATGTAAAATAGCTATAGGTCATTATGCGTAAACTAGACCTTTCAGTAAAAGGTGTTTATAATTCTCTCAGAATCTCTAGAAGTCATATCTAGGCCTGGCAATAAACTTTACATAATGTGTCATGTTACTCTACCTAAGAATTCAAATAACACTTTCAGGATGAGATACAGGGGTCATCGAGGCAAAGAGAGCAGTGACATGGTGACACAATTCCCCTCTGCGCTCACAGTTATAGACCCCCTCTCCTGCCAAAACAATTCACACACTTCCCTCGCTTCCGTCTCCGCATGTGGACTGACATTTACTTTAAAAATGTTGTGGGTACTGAAAGGTGACTTCATTGGTATTTTTCAATGCTATATGACTGTAAGTAATCACGTCCTTCAAATCAATGCCTTTCTAAAAACTTCAGTAACATTTTATAGAAGGAAAAAAAGTAGTTAGAAGATACAGATTCCATAAAAGCCCCGCTTTCAGTTTACTATTAGTTTTATAACTTAGGATATTTTTAAATCCATAAGCAAGTACAATTTATAGCCAAGGACCACTTCAAGTGAGTGTTATAGCTCCAGAGCCCAAACCTTTCCCAAGACCTAAGAGAGTTCATTAATTGGTTTCTAGGCCATGTTCAAAAACAAATCAAGAATAAGGCTGAGTCCTGGACACTTTTTACAAAAAGGAAGTTGCCTACCACAAGAAAGAAAAAGAGAGCTAACAACCAATCAAATGGTAGCCTATTTCCCAAAAAAGAGAAAACTCAGCAATGCTGTCCTTTATTACAAAGATGTTCTGTTAATAGTTATCTTCATTTTAAGAAGACTTCTCACAAAGGATAATCAGAGAAACTTTTAAAAATGAGGTAAAAATCACCATGAACGGTACGCTCTCTTGGCTCAGTTCCTAAGCATAGCTTGAAATTGCTTACATTCAACTGATTGCTCATCTTTTTACTCAAGTATGTCCAATTAGTCAACCTGAAAACGGAACTTAAAGGCATAATTTTTAAGTGAATAAAACATTTGGACAATCTAGGTCATTCAGCACTAAGCAAATATTAATCAAAGTATGTTTTCCCTCTGATAATGATCTTGATATTCCCACGACAAGATTAATAAAATCTTTTATGAAAAAAATTACTGAGTTTTAATCTTCAAAATTTTATTTCATTCTGGGCAATGGCTCATTTCAAAAAATTAATTAGTGTGGATAATAAGAATAGTATCAAACTGAACACAGAGAGTCAATGCCATTTATTTAAATTACAAATCAAGGCTAGAAAGATGAGCAGCTTTAACTGTCAGATACCATGATTATAAATAAGGAGGAGTTTTGAGATTAAGTTACAATGAAGTCCACAAAAGTTTTTGGAAATGAAATAACACAAGTTATAGGAGTACATACTTGAAAAACGACATGAACAGTTTCATCATTGCAACATTTCCATATTTAAATAATTGTTATCCATTCCATTTTCTCTTTCTTTTTTGCAGTATCCTAAATAGATTTTAAATTCTTATGAATTTCTATAGTAATCTTATGTACTAATGCACAAAAATAGCAGTGTTTTCAAACCACAGGGAGGAGCAGATACAAAAATGAATATTAGGCATATGCTGTTTTGTACCATCTCTTTAGTCTAATGTCTCGCCAGGGAAAAAATATACTAAAAAGTTGCAAAGTACTCCACCTATTACAGGAATTCCTACACAAATCATGTTCACCTAACAGATGGGAATATTCACTGCAAGCCTATTGTTTATAAACACACATTTTTAAGCAGAGAAAGTTTCCTGGCTCTTTATAAGAAAGTATGATAAAATCTTAGCACCATATGCCACTAAAGTATAGAAAATGCCTGCTCCTTTTTCAAATAAACACAGCAGGGAATGTTTGTACTCACTGTAGAAAGGCAGAATTCTACTAGACCAAGAGAACATTTACCAGGGCTAGTTCATTATCAGGAACAGCAAATTAAAGAAAACCAAACACAAAATCACAGCAAAACCAAGGGTTTAAATGTCCATTCCTGCTAAGTAGGAGAATACCTCAGTTCTGAAATGCCTCTCAAGATGGGCCATGAGAACCACCCCAGGGGTTCTCTAGCAGCAGCTCGAGCTCTATTCCAGGCCACAAACAACTACTTGACTAGCCCTGCCTGGAGTGAACATTTGACATTTTTTGTCTGCCTGGGATCTACGCCATTTTCCTGTGTTTGGAGAATTTCCACTCGGAGTCTCGGTGGAGGAAGATCCCTGGACACAGGTAGGAGATGATGCGTGACCACTGGCCACACGTACTCTGGATTTTGGGGTCTCAGGCTGGTGATGCACAGGAACGGGGCTAAAGGACTCGTCTAACAGCAGCGGTGCCGGTGCGCAGCGGAGCCCGGGCCCCAGGGGAGCAGTGCAGTGTCCACTGCCAGTCAGGATAGCGGCTCCAACAACAGCACCCCGGCTCCAGCTGAACTAGCAGCAGGACTCTCACAGGACTGGCTCTCGGGCTGATTTGGCTCTAGCAGACTCACCTCACTCTGCTCCTGCCCCATCTCCAGCTTGCCTGGTGACTGATTCTAAGAGCAACCCAATGTCCATGCAACAGCTTCCTGTTCCATTTCACTACGAAAGTTTGTTTCTGTGGCTGGTCCTAGAATTCCCCAAATGTCTACACTATAGGACAAAGCCAAAATAATTTCAGCTGGAAAAGCTTCTGAAGCTATCATGCACTCACCATGGTCACAGAAAAACCCAAATAATGCCTCTTTAAGTCATCTCTCTTTTAAAAGTCGTGGTTTCCTGGTAAAGCACTAAGAATCATTAGGCAATCAACAGTCCCTCAAAAACTGGGATAAATGAACCTGTTTGGAGTTTTCTTGAACACGAAACACTAAAATTTGAGAAAATGTCTGACAAAATACTGCCTGGGTGCAGACAGGTTACTGTGGAGCAGATCTTTTAGCAACAGTGAGATACTATGACTAAGGACACAGGTCGACAGACCTATGCTGGTTCTGAATAATGAAGGCACATCTGCATTTCTCCCTCTCAGGTCAGGCAACATAATTCAATCCAAGAGAGAATTTTCATGCCCATTAAAATTAGATGTAAAGCTTTTTTTTTTTTCTTTGAATGGGGGTCTTACATCCATTTCATGCCCCTCCAGGTGAGACTATCCCCTACAACTTCAACTTTTTATGCTGGTATAAAAACATCTATTTTGCATGAAAATAAACAACCAAGTCCTATAATAAACTTCCATATCTTGGCCCAGAGCCCAATCTTACTTCCAAAGGGGGGAAAAATGGTTATGGGGGGAAAAAAAAAAACCCTGTAAGTCATTTATACCCTTCCTGGAACTACTTTGATTCTTCTTTTGGAGATGTGATGATAAATAATTAGGCTTTCAATTTTACTTTTATAAATTTCCTACATGAAATTAAAAAAGCATAATCAAAAGTGGGATCAGTCCACAGCTTTCTTTACAAACAAAATACTGAAATGAAAAATCCAGACTGAAACATGTTAAAAAAAAAGATAAAAGGACCCAGAGCCTTAAGCAGTGTGGGACTATGAGGGATTCTACTTATTTTAGCCAAAATGTTCAAGACTAATTCACGTGAGCCAAAAATATAACTGTTATTGTGGTGAGCTGCACAGTTCCTAGAGGACAGGGCCAATGGAGAGCTAACCAACAGAAGAGTGACGATAAACCAAGTCAAGAAAACTAAAGCCAAACAACTTGGGGAACTAAGCCCTTTGTGGGAAGACGCAGGCAGGGGTCACACTCAGTTCAGGGGGTGATGAAGAAAGCAACTGGTTACATGTCACCTAACAAAAGAGTTCTCAATTCAGTAGACCTTTCCTTTTGGTGAGTAGGGGGCAGAGCAGGTTAAAACCAAAACAAAACAAAAATAAGTGGAGGAGTCTTTCCCGTAGCTTAGCAATAAAGCATAATGAGATGCTTCGGCTCAGCGTCTTAAGATTTTTTAAAAACTGTTCTTGTATCCTGTAACATTGCTGAGTCCACTTACTAGTTTTAGCAGCTTTTTTAATAGAAAATGCCGCATTTTCTACATAGGTGATCGTGTCACCCTCAAAAAAAGACATTTTTCTGTCTTTCACTTAGGATGCCTTTTTATTTCTTTTGTGTTGGTTTTCCTTACTGCTCTGGCCGGCAAGTCCAGTCCTGGCATCTGCTGAGCTTCCAGCCTTGGTGGGTTTACAGTTTTCATCAACTGTAAAACATTTTCAATATTATTCCTTCAAATATTTCTGATCCTGCCTCCCTTGGGATTCCAATCACACATACATTGGAGTTGTCTAGCTTAAGTTGTCCTGTAACTTGTTAGTCCTCATTTCACTGTGTTTGATTCCCTTTTATTTTTTCTAACTGCCTTTCATTGTGGGTAGTTCTGTTGCTGTACCTTTAAGTTTACTAACATTTTCTTCTGCCATGTCTAATCTGCTAATACCTATCCAATGTGTTTTTCATCTCAGACATTACAGGTTTTGTCCTCAGTAGTTTGATGTCTGCCTTTTAATATCTTTCATGTATGTATTTAGCTTTGATCACAGGGAATACATTTATAATGTTTCAATATCTTTCCCTGCTACTTCTAATACCTGTGTCAGCTTTGGCTTAAGAGATTAATAGACTGAATTTTCTCCTCCTTATGGATCATGCTTTCCTTTCTCTTTATGCACCTGATAACCTCTGATTCAATTCTAGACATTGTGAATTTTACCCTGTTTGGTGCTGGATATTGTTGTATTTCTATAAATATTCTCAAGTTTTACTCTCTGATGCTTGAAAAATACTTGAAAGTCACCTGATCCCTTTCCGGTCTTGTTTATAAAATCTCAGGCAGGATTAGAGCCTCATTTGGTCAAGGGTTAATAATTCTCATTACAGACCTAAGATCATTCTGTATCCTCTACTCAATAACCCCATAAATTATGAGGTTTTTTGGTATGGCTGGTGAGAATAAGCCCCCCAGCCAGCCCTACGTGGTGAGCATGGGAAGAACTACCATCACTTCTGGGCAGTCTTTTCCTGGGCCTTGGGGAATCTCCTCGCGTGAATGTGCTGATGAAAATTCTGTCTAATGCTCAACAATACACCTCTACAGATACCTAGTCCTCTTTCTCTGGTACTCTGCCTCGATCTCCCTGGATTCTCCAATCTCTCCAACTCAGGAGTCCTCCAGACACATGTGCACCCCTGTGTGTGGGCCATAGCCTGGAAGTTCTCACACAGCATTAAAGCTGGGGCAATCAGAGGGCCCACTGATTTTCTGTTTCTCAGGCATCACCACCTTTGGCTGCCTGATGTCCAATGTCTTAAACACAACTGCTTCATATATTTTGTCTGGTTTCATGGCTCTTTAGATTTCCTATCTGGGACTCTCTTTCATATCTCTTAATGAGGTTTTCCACTTCATGTAGGTTCTTATAAAGGTTATTCCCAGGTATTTAATAATTTTTATTGATATTGTGAATCTTTTCATCTTTTTCTATAAGACATACAAAAAAGTTACTTTCTTCCTTAACCATTCCTATTTTCTTACTGGAATAAAAAAAATCATCACCATCTATCAAACTTCTATTATTGATACTGTCACAGAAAGTGAACCACAGAGATAGGTCTCCTAAGGAGATGATAAGATTTTTCACAGTTTACAGTATCCAATTATCCCTCCTGTTTATAACAATGAATATCATGCCTACCACTAAGAAATTACTGGCTTAGATATCTATCTATTCATATTGAATATAATTATTTATCTCAAAGTAGAAAATAATTGAAAATAAATATTTTCTAAAAAAAAAAAATCTGCCTATGACAGCTACGTAAACTTGGTTTAATTGCTGAACTACTACAATTTTGCCAATACAGTTACCTCTGCCTAAATGTGGATACAAGCATCAATATGAAAATCATCTGAAACTCACTGAAATTCATTGTGCAGTTTGCAACACAAGCAGCAAAGAAAATGCTATTTTTGGTCAAAGGTAGAAAAGCTGAGTTTATACGATGTGCCCTTTATAGGATTATTATTTTCTATTGACACAAAGTGGGGGTAGAGGGAGAAGGACTCAATTTCAGTGAGAAAACAGCTACCATTTTCATAAAGTAGCCATGTTTTTCAATTTGAGACTGGGAATGGTCTCCTGAAGGTTAACATATGACAGCTGAAGGTGCTTATTGGAAGGAAGTAGATGAAAGAGTAATTTGAAAAAATAGCATGAGATTTTTGGGACAGGTTTTATGTCTAAAAAAAATGATGACAAAATACAATGGATCCTTGATAACCCATCTGAGTGTCTGAAGCCCTCAGTGAACAGAATATAATTTATCACATCTACCCCAAACCATTCTTGCTTTAGAATAACCCATTTCTTCTTACTAAGTTTCTAGTGAAATGGGAATGAAGCATGTGTCTCATTGTAATGATCCATGTATAATGAACCGCCCATGCAATCTTGCTTCAAAGACCCACAATGCTTTGCCTTCCTGTGGGTTATCCAGAGTGTGCCAAATTAACAGGTAAATCTGCTAATGCAAAGAGCAATGCAAAAAAAAAAAAAAAATAAAAAAAAAAACCCCCCCACCTCTTTGTGTATTTTAAAGTGAACACCAAAACTATTTCATCATAAATCTGAATAGTTGCATGTATAATAATGGCATGGTGTATGATTCAGCAATTTTTTAAAGATTTATTTATTTATGTGTGAGTGTGTGTGTGTGTGTGAGAGAGAGAGAGAGAGAGAGAGAGAGAGAGAGAGAACCAGAGAGTATCCACAAGAGGATTCCCTGATTCCAGGACCCTGAGGTTAGAGCCTGAGCTGAAACCAAGAATCAGAGACTTAACTGAGTTGAGTCACGCAGACACCCCTGATATAGCATTTTTTTTTTTTTAAGATTTTATTGATTTGTCTGAGAGAAAGAGAGAGCATCCCCAAGCCACGGGAGTGGCAGGCAGAGGGAGAAGCAGCATCCCCGCTGAGCAAGGAGCCCATGCCAAACTCGCTTACAGGATCCTGGGATCATGACCAGAGCCGAAGGCAGATGCTTAACTGACTGAGCCACCCAGGAGACCCTGATGTAGCATTTTAAACAAAACTGTTACACTGCTGTTTTACATGTATCCAGTGGAATCTAAACAATGATTTTGAAGTCCACATTATCCATTTTTAATAATGAACTCTTTAACAGATAGAACCTTCATATTGTTCTTTTTTATTTTTTACTCTTTGAACTTGACCTGTTAATCTATTTACCCCATAGAATTTTATTCTGACCTATTTTCAATTAGCAATAATCACGCCTCGGATAAACCTCATTGGCTACGATACTGCCACTGTGTAAAGCTCTAACCTATTTTCATGCCTGAAAGATACTTATTGATTATCCAACATACTTATCTGAAATAAAAATACACATATAAATGGCAACTTAAACAGGATGTCCTTTGATCAAAAGATCCTAAGTGCTTATAAAAAGTCTTCTGTATTACACGCTCATTGCAATTATTACAGTTAATCAAAACAACATAAATGTGTTAATTTTGAAATACAATTATTAGGCATTAAAAATTTAGAAAGAAAATGTCTCTAAATGAAAGGAAAGTGGCTGGGTTTTTGTTTTTGTTTTTTCAATTATTTTAAATTTCATTGACTGGGAAGTTATTTAACACTAGAATAAACAGAATTGGATAGAAATTAACAACAAAGAGAAGGTATTGACCACGTATTTGTGGTCATTTAGGTGTTCATTTAAATCCAATGAATACACAGGAAAAACAAATAAACAAGTAGAGAAGAGGCTGAAGCACAGCGGCAAGCAAAACAAAGGAAAGTAATAAAAAAAGGGGTATGGATTGAGAATATTAAATAACCTTTTTTGCCAAAGTTAATGAAGGCATCCTCTGAATAAATGTTTGAGAAAATACAAAGCCCTAACTTCCTCTTGTGCATGTTCCTTCTATATCAAGATAGAACACGGATCTGATCAAAGTAAACAGCACTTTTTACCTCGTTCTTCCTCAGATCTCCAATTGAGGCCTCACCACGTTCTTATCCAGAGGAGGATAAAATGCAGCCAGACTGTGCTTCATAAAAGAATATTTCTCAACTTCATTCTTCTTTCTAACAAATCCCGAATACTCTTGTCCTACTCTGTGTAAGGGGACAAGCCCCAGGGCACAGCTGTAGGTTTGCCACCCAGATAAAACAAGATGCCCCTGCCTGCCGTGGGTCTACCTTGCACACACTCTTTGCTTTGCTCTCATTACCTGTCCCTTGAGGCACAATATGTTCTCTGACAGCAGCTGGAGAATGGAAAGGAGGGGGGCGGGTGTTAAAACTGGTATAGCTCCTGCTGCTCATCTACACAACATATCTAAATTTTTAAAAACCCAAAACTGATCAAAATATCCCATTTCTAGTATCCTACTTACCCCTAAAGAGAATATGTAAAAGGAAAGAAGTTCTTCTGGGGTTGTTTAAAAGAGCCCAACATTTTGTTCAAGCCGAAAATTCTGAACTACGCACTTGTCTTGCACCCTGGAGAAGCAATTCCACAGGAAGACTCAGGGAAAGTGAGCCTTCCTTTTGTGAACTGGGAGAAAGCACAAAGAGGGCAGGAAAAGAGAACCATAGTGCCCACACAGAGGCATGTTCTCAGTCAGCTCAACATCAGCAAAGACACCTATGGAAACTGAATATCTAGAAAGCAATTCCTTTGCCACTATCCAAGGCCATGTTCCCCAATTTGAAGACCATCATTATAGATCATCCATATTACTATTTTTTATAGGAAGAACAATCTGGAGTCTTCTGCAACTTCATTCCTTTCTTCCTGGGGCATACAAAGCATTATGTCATTTCATTTTTATGAGAACTCTCTTTGGCGGCTTCTATTACACCCATTTTACAGATGAGAAAATCAAGATCAAACTGGTTAGGGCACTTGTCCAAAATAACACACAGGAGTTGAATAGAAAAATCTGAATTCAAGACACCTGCTGCTAAAGCCCATTACTCACACATCGTTCTCCTTTGTAAGCTTGCTTGTCTTCTCCTTTCTTACGCCCCTCCTACAAAACAAAATCCCTAACACCTCATTATGCTAATATACAATGTCAACTCGGATTTATTAGCAGATTGCTTGTGGGCCAGAAAATACACCATTTTAAATGCATTAGAGCCCTTCAGTGTTCACAACACCACAAATGAGGTATCATCATCCCCATTTTGAAGGTATTCCTGGCTTGCCTGAGGTCACATTGCTGATGCTATCTGGTGGTGAGCTGGGATTCAAACCTGGGTCTGTTGATGTCAACATACTCTGAACTATTATGATTAATTGTTCCTACAACAGCATATACTCTGACAGTATAGGCCTAATAGTGAAAGAGGAGGTCACAAACTTCTATGTCTACAAAGAGCAGGTAGATAAGGGAACTGAGCAAAGCACAGTTCTTCTGTGTAGGTCAGCAGAGCCAGGTGGCCAGGCCTTCTCACTGTTTAAGAGGGACCAGAAAGTGGATTTTTATATGAAATGCCCCTAACTTCTGACTTTCAAAGGGAGTGAGTGATGGGCTATGTCCCCCCACCCCCGAGCCATGTTGAGAAGCCCATTACTCTATTTAAAATACCTCTGGACAACCAATTCTCTTATTTCCATTAAATAAGAACATGACATTGCTGATATGGGGACCTCTGGGACTTTTTAGGCAGTCACTAACTCTCTGTCCTGCTCAGAACTATAGCGTCTGTTACCATAACCTTCCCATAGAAATGGAAGCTAAATAGGTTAAAACCTGAAAGACCCGAGCCCTGCCAGGAGACCAGGAGGTTTAGAAGCTGGTACTGTTGGCCCTGGGAGAAGCCACAGCTTGCATGTGACCTCATCTCAGCCTCCCCCGACCCCAGTGCTTGTTCTCTGCCCCCAGCATCATGCTCACTCCTGTACCCCACACCTGGCACAACCTCCTTTTTGCTGCTGGAATGAGAGGCTCTGCTCATGTCCCCCCCACCACAGCTTCATCTTCTCCCATCCTGACTCTAAAAGTTAGCCAGGTAAATTTTCTATTGACTGCTCAGAGCTCCAGAAGCTACGGATTTAAAGATCTCTGTTTAAACATTCATGCTCCTTAAATAGGAACAATGCTGGTGGGTGGGGCTGTTGCCACAAGACAGCAAATTTATCATGCTAAAGCTGTTATTTGCATTCCTCTGTAACTATAGCTTTTTTTAGTCTGGTAATTTCACTAACGGGCTTCCTTTTACAAATATAATGATAGACTTCCTAGGTGTAAATACAATGTAGATCAGAATATTAAATCACATTCTAATTAATTCTATTCCTTTAATCTTAATGCATTAGAAATTCATTAAAATATTTTCATCCTTTGTGCTATTATGGCCAACAAGGCAAATATTCTAAACACATCAACTTGAAACGGAATCTTATTTTTAAGCAGTCAATTACTTATATTCGCTGGTGTAGGTGGTGAGCTCACGGTCATTGTGCAACCACTTGAACTCTAAAGGCCAGCTCCCTTCAGCAAGGCAGGTGAGAACAAGGCGGTTGCCTTCCAGGTGAATCTGTGGTAGGCCCGGCTCTGTTTTAAAATACGGCACAACATCTTCTGAAATATTAAAAAGAGAGAAAGAGAGAGAGTGAATGAAGTCCACATGAAAATGGCATTCATCCAATTAATCAATCACTTATTTAAACAGACCTACTTTTAAAGAAATATATATGACGGCTATTTGGCCCAATTAAGTAGCCAATAATCCTTGACCCCTTAGAAACATGTGATACCCTAGATGATATTTCAGAAGGCTGAAAGCTCAATGATCAGCATCATTGGAAAACATCGGACAAGTTCATCCAAGTTATTTCCATTTATGATTAATATCTGTTTAACAAAGGGGCATAAAGGGCAGTCTCTGGTCATGCAAGTCTTGGTTTTAACTTGGCATTATATTTTCAAAGTAACAACCAAGGGTCTACAAAAGGCTCTAAAAGAAATTTCTTCATATAACCTTCATTTGGTTAAAAAAAAAAAAGTAACTAGGATAAGCAAGATTAACATGCATACATAAATGACAGGAATCGCCATCCAGTTTCCATCTCTCTCTTTCTCTAGCTCACACATACCCCTTGTCTCTTCAGAGCATTCCACCAGGCTGTAAGACTGAAAACCTGTGTGTATTGATATACTAAAATCCTACACAGCAATGGGAATGCAACAACTATTGCCACACACACACCCCCACCCACCACTGAATCTCAGACACATGTGGAATGAAAGAAGCCGGACAGAAAGAAGTTACAGCATATGCTTCCCTCCCAAAGTCCAGGAAAGCTCAAAACCAGGCAAAACTAAACTGTGCTCTTAGGGTCAGGATAAATGTCACCTCTGGGGGATAGGGATGGTGTAGGGGTGTAACAGCACGGCTTACAGCAAGCGGGCCAGGACCTGTGTCTCAATGTGATTACACAGGGCACTTAACTTTATGAAAATTCATGGAATATTATTCTGTGTAAGATTTGTGCAATTCCTCTATGTACACTTCAATAGTTAAAAATACATAAATATGAACACAGGACACTTAGCTTCTAGTTCTGGGCCCATCACTAATTTTCTACATAACCCTGATTAGGACACGGGGTTTCTCTTTCTTCAACACTAAAATAAACAGAATTCTAGCTTCTTACTTTACGAATACAATCCCCTGACACACCTGCCTCCCTCAGGCCCCAGACCCTCTCTACTTACACATGAATACTCTTTAACTCTGAAATCAGGTTGAGCCTCTTCCTATGTGGGGCCTTCTTGTGTGTTCCTTCCCACCCCCACATACCCCTTGCTCTGTATGAGATGACTCGTTCTCATCCTTCCAGCTGACAAAACCTCTCCCCACCAACATGCCCCAACAAACCATGACATTTGTTTCAGTCACGACACCTACAAGATCTCGAAATTAAGAATGCTTATGGGTTATCCCAACACACTCCATGCCCTCTTCTTGACTACTTCTGAATCCCAGCACCTAGAACAATGCCAGAGGCAAAGTAGATACTGAATAAAATATTTGCTGAACAAATAAAAAGAATAACAACAACACAGATAACAGTTATAGTTGGTAGTCACTGAGCATTTATTATGTGCTGGAAACTGTGCTAAGCGCTTTGTATGCGCTACCTTATCCAATTTTCACAAAAGTCTCATGAGAGAGATGTCACCATTTTATACCTTTTACAGATGGGTAAAGGGAGACCCAAGGAAACTAACTTGCTCAAGGCCACCCAGACAGTAAGTTGTGAAATCACCATTTAAATTCAGATAATCTGATACAGAATCCCTAAATAGTATACATAATGACTCTAAATGCCATGGGTGTCTCCTTAAGGAAATCTCAAGAACCTGCATTTTAACTTCAAGTTTGGATAAATTTGTGGAATTATTAAACTGGGCTTTTAAATTACTGTGTTTTTAACAAATTAAGCATCAATAGCATATTAACAGTGTTAAAACTAAGATGGTATTTTTACATTAAACTGTAGTACATATAACTGGGTTTTTTTGTCCTTAATATATACAATTTAATTTTTTAAGATTTGCTTATTTGAGAGAAGAGAGAGAGAGAGAAAATGTGCATGCGCAAGTGGGGGAAGGGGTAGAGGGAAAGAAAATCAAGGAGATTCCAAACTGAATGTGGAGCCCAACTCGGAGCTCGATCGCAGGATCCTGACATCATGAACAAAGCCGAAATCAAGAAGCAGATGCTCAACGAACTGAACCTAGGCACCCCAATATATACTACTTAAACACAGTCGACCCTTGAACAACACAGGGGTTAGGGGCACCAATCCCCACAGTCAAAAATCCACATACAACTTTGACTCCCCAAAAACTTAACTACTAATAGCATACTGTTGACCAGAAGCCTTATCAATAAAAGAAACAGTTGATTAACACATATTGTGTATATTGTATGTATTATATACTGTATAATACAGTAAACTAGAGAAAAGAGATGTTAAGAAAATCATATGGAAAATACATTTATAGTATTGTACTGTAAAAAAAACAACCCATGTATAAGTGAGTCTACACAGTTCAAACACTTGTTGTTCAAGGGCCAATTGTACAGAGTTCATTTTGCCATTGTGCTGATCACTACATTCTATTACTGGTACATGGATAGTAGAATATTGCCAATCTCTTACTACTATTCATTCAGGTAACTAATGTTAAATTGCACTCATGAATATGGTAGGAGCCTATAAAAAAAGATTTAGCCTAGTCAATGGGATGTTATGCCGAAGTTAAAGAGCAGTAGGATTCAAAAACTCAAGTAATATCATGTGCAAAGGCCCTGTGATGGTAGCAAACATAGTGAGTAACCCTGGGAAGTACCAAACACTTAAAAACAAGCAGATCTATAGGTGCATGGAAGACAGAGCAAATGGAAGCAGGGTGAACAAGGTCTAGGCCCTTCTTACAGGTTGTTGCAGGCAAGGCAAGCAAAGATCCTTGTTTCCATGTCATCCCTGTAGAATTTTCAATGGCACCACTTCACATTCAAAAGTGTCCTTATGTGAATGATAAATTGTATGACCACTCTATTCACTGGCCTTGGTCAAAGTACTAACAGTATTATGATAATGATGATTAGCCTTTATTACAGAAGGAGAGCAGACAGCCTTTGAAGGGGCTGTGCTGTTAAAAGCTCATCTGGCCACACTACGGAGAAGGAATTAAGAGGGGCCAGAGCGGTGGGAATAGACCACTTAGGGCCACTGCGGTGACCCAGCAAATGCTCTCAAAGGTGATGGGAAGTTGGGCCAAGGTAACAGTAGTGGTTGTAGGGTGGAGATGGAGAGAAATGAGTAGCTTTAAAACAGTATTTACGTAGCAAAAAAGAAAATTAGTGACGGACTAAATATGGGACTGAGGGAGAGAGGTATCAAGAAAGATTCTTGGGTCTCTGACTTGCATGATTTTCTGTTCAACACACACACACACACACGCACACACACACGCACACACACACACACACACATTTTGTTATTAGTGCTGGGAATACAATGAGAATAAGGCACAGTTGCTGTCCCATAAGAGGATACAGGCTAGGTGTGATGCAGGAAAAGAGGTGGCAAAGTGTCCGGCAATGTGACTGAAATTTGTGACTGAGAGACAGGAAAGCAGTCAATCCTCGTCCCGTCCCAAGGTGCTGCGGCACACCACCCTCTCTGAGTTACACTGCAAGGGCATCCCCAGGCTGCCCGCCAGCAGTGACAGCCTGTCCAGGGTCCCTCTTTGCTATATACTTCAGCTCAAAGTGTCTGCTTTCATGGCCTCATAAGGCTGAAGTGTGATGACTACAGCTTTGAAACCTTGAGGATGACTAAGCTCGGGGCTTCATTAGTGCCCTGCCATGTGCACCGTATTTAACCACTTCATATGGCTTCCGTGTCCTACAAAAATGAGTCATAGAAAATACATCTTTTAAAAGAAAAAAGGCTTCAAAATAGACACTCAAGGATGTGAATTTGGTTTTACAATCGACAGAGTATCAATTTAATATAGAACTGTTTTAAATGTAAATGATACCATAATTCATTTTTTCCTAGAATTCATAGTTTAGTAAACATGTCTATACTCTGTACAAATTACGCGCATATTCAGAACAAGCAGGAAAAGAAATCTTCTTAAAGAATAGTTTCATACAGCTGGCAAGCAAGTATCTTGTGATCCAAATGATCACAGAAGTGTGATTAGTGCAGACACTAATATTTATGGTAGGAGAAAGGGAGGCAAATGCTTCCGTGCTCTGGGATCTTACGTGTGTAGGCGACAGTCGTTACATGACACAGCTCAGTGTGCAGAATAACAGGGTTATTGCTCTGAGCCCAGAACTATTTACCACTGAAACACATGCAGATCATGAAATTCAGAGGGCATCAAGGCAACAGAGCTCAAAAGCTTTGGTGACCAATAAAAGAGACAGAAGGGTTGGTATTCAGGTCTGCAGAGACCCTGACAAAAGCATGTGATCCTTATATATCTTCAACGGAACAGAGAAAAGTCTGAAAATATCCATAAAGACAAAAATGATTCAGTTACCTCTAAAATAAGATCATCAAACTTGGACCTGGGGAAAAGTCAGTGGTCTACCTGGTGCTTGTTGAGGGGTTTGTGTACATGTGTACTTACCTATGTGTGTGTGTGTGTGTGTGTGTGTGTGTGCACGCGCGCACATGTGTGTTTTTCCAAATAATGACTAACAGTTCTCCCTCTTCTTGGGAAAAATGAGTAGACATTATTAAGCCAGCTTCTTTGTCCTTAACAAAATGAACACTGTAAGACCCTGGGATGAATTACTATGAAAAACTCTGAAATTTCCATTTCCAAATACTTTTAAATAGAATAGAAATCGGTTATGAACAAGAGAGTCTCGTCTGTCTGGATAACAGAGACTTCAGAGCCAGCCAAAGGAGGGGAATGCACGTAATGCTCTCTTGAGATAACATCACCATTTTATGATGTAGAGGTCACTTTCCCAAATGGACTTTCAAGGTTTTGATATAATGTAAATGGATTTAACTTTGCCCATCTGACATGGAGATAATCTTCTGCTCATCTACAAGGGGACCACAACCCATCTGCCACAGCAAAGATCATTTGCTTCTGGGGGAAAGCGGGGGAATAGGCAGCTGTAAAGCAGAACCCTGTCCTGTGGCCCCAGGTTTTCCTACCCTGAAGAAGGCTGAGCTCGCCATGGGTTTTAATTATCTGTTCCATCATGGAAAACCATGGGTCTGCTACCAGAAACTCTCTCATGGCAGAATGGATAGGTATCAACCGCTGGTTGCCAAAAGAGTCCAATATCAAGCTCATCTATGACTCTGCCAATGAGAGAGGTAGGCCCGCGTAATCATGATCGGTTCTAGGACCTCACCTTTCTCCTCCACTTAAAGTGATAATGAATACGAGTAATTATTATTTCTCCCACACAGCAAAGGAGCCAAGTGCACCACAGATGAGGGGTGTCTAACACAGATGAACCCCACACGTTCTGGTAAAGTGACGATGAGTGCTATTAGGCCTTGGTAATCAGTGCTGTCGATCAGGCAAGGGTCCGGCGGGAAGGATTAGGAATCGCAGTGTGAATGGAGCAATCAGCTGGAGCAGGACCTTTTATTACTGAACTCGGCTTTTTCGACAGCTGAATTTCCCAAGGCGACTAATCTTTTGGTTTAAACCACTAATCTTCCTTTCAAAACTTCTTTTATATCAAATTCAAACATTTTCATGGCCCAAGCTTATGAATTCACAGCTAACGGAAAGTTTTATTTTTCAAATCCCAGTGAGAAACAAAAGCACAGGGCATAATGCATCATTTGTGAACACCTATTCTGAAAAATACAGGTAGAAGATCCTTTTCTGGTAAATATAGTCCTTCAAATCCCTGCTGCTGGCAGGTCATTAGGCACACCTACTGAAGCTGGGCCTTCAATCTCACAGTGTGTTGTGCTTTCTCATAATAGTAATATTTGTCTTTTTAAAGGCAAGAGCTGTGCATTTCAAGTGTATTTCTGAGGTAAAAATGTAAATATGATCAGGTATGTTCTACTACAGTTAAATACACAAGTATGGAAAGGTGACCCTTCAATGACGTGAGATGATCCTAGAAGATAATTCTCTCTGGAGCGAGTCCTCCATATGCTTTAGGACAAGCTGATGCAAACTGTGCTTTCTGGGACCACCTACAGAAGCCCTTGCTGTTTACAGGTGAAATGAAGGAGGAGGCAGCTCTATCACCAGGGTGAGTTCTCAGGCTTCATTCTCTAGCTTATCAGAAATATTTATAAATATCTTCCAGTGATAGACCCATCATATTCTGTGTGTCTTAAAAAAAAAAAATCAGCCAACCTCTCTGTATGTCACTTTATATATTTCCACCACTGCTTTATAAAATAAATGAGTATCAGAAATCTCAGCGTAGAAGGTAGCTGCAATTAAACAAATACATACATTTTAAACATAATTTTAAAAAACTGAAATGAGGACTACAAAACATAGTGGGTTTCCCACATGTATACTCTCGAGCATGTCTTAGTGGGGGACTGCAAGTTTCACGGCAAGGCCAGTCGCCACTCTGCCCTCTGAGAGCCAGAAGACCCTTCATGTCCTCCTCATACCCACAGGGCCCAGCCCAGGAGAGGCATGGCCTGGAGCTCATGGTTGCTAATGTCCTGTGGTCCCTGGCTCAAGCGTTCCCTGAGAGTCTCAGACAGCTGGTCCCTGCCCCGAGGAGCCACAGTCCAGGGAGTGTGATGCTGGTTACCCAGCCGAGAGCAATACCAAGAAGAAAGAGGACAGAGGCAGGAAGCTGCTGCCTGTGGGACCCTCAATGGCATGGCCAAAAACCCCCGTGGCTGAAGTGTCTACAAGTCAGCCAGGGAAGGAGCTGAGGGGGCATCAGTGCCCAAAGAGCCCGGAGCAGCTAGACTCAGGCTTCCCAGGGGTCGAGGCGCTGAGATCTCACAGAAATGCGAGGGCCTGGGTCCATCTCTTAGCGCTGCCTATGCTGCACCATGGCTTTCAAAGGCATCTGAAGGCTTGTTAAAGAACCATTCCATCCTTGATGACAAATGAGAATTTTTTTAGATTACGGCACATCTCCACCCCAATTAAGAAGTGGGCTTGTGCAAGCCTGTGTGTGTGTGTGTGTGTGTGTGTGTGTGCGCGCGCGCATGTGTATGTCTGGCCCGTTGAAAGGTGAGCAGGGCTTAGGAGCATCCTGGCCACCCGGGGGCAGCCTCTGAGGGAGAGGGATGGCCTGGTGTGGAGTGGCAGTGACTGCTAAGCTTGGTCAGGTGCTGACTTGGGGGAGCCTGAGCACATCACGTAAGTACACCTCACCCCCTCCCGAGGCTCTTGTCCCTTTGTCTTTTGGAGGGCACTATAATCAGAGGGGAGAAAGCAGAATAAAGCTCCCAGTACATATTCCCAGATGGCACCATAAAGTCATCATTTTGGACTCAAAAGTTTGACTAGAAGTGTGGGATTTTCTCTGAGTAGTGTCTGCAGTCTTCTCTTGGCATCTGGATCTGTGCACATGAAAACCCAGAAAGCAGGAGGGGCCCTCAGGTTTCCATTAAGCAGTGCTGCAAACAGCTGGATGATACATTCAGTCGGGGGGAAGTCAAACTGATTATCTCTGTTTTCTCTGAAATCAATGCGAATTAACAGCATATTTAAGAGAGCTCATGGGGTAAACCTACCCTTCCTATATTTCCCCCTAAGAAACTATTCAAGCTTTCAGTGAGATTAATCTACAATGAAGCTTATGGTAGAAACAAAAACGGTTGTATTTATGTACTGGTTAGATTCTGCACCGTGCTAATATATTTCAGCATATAAATTAATAATAAGAAGAGGCAGTGGGATAAAAGCAATTCCTCTACTTCTCCAAACTGAAATAAGCTTCCAGCTCTCCAATATTTTATTTCAAAGTAGAAATGCACTAAATTGTCATTCTATGGTTTGTAGCGAAAAAGTAGGACCAACCAATATAAGAAGAGTTATCAGAGATAAACATTCTTCTTGAACATGGTACAGTATTTCTTTCAAATAATCCTGGAAGTCCAACTCTGATTAAATAAAAGGCAGAGAAGTCCATGGATAGAAATTCACAGGTGATTTAACTTGCCCTGCTTAGGCTCTTACCGTGAATTTATGCCACGTATGTACTGACATCAAAAGTGGGACTCAAAGGGTACCCCAATGGTAAAGATTTAACTTTAGACCAAGAAAATTATATGGGGAAGGAACTTCTTATGGATATCAACGTTCCAACAGATAAGGCCCATTGATCTTGGCCAAGTTACAAACCGTAAAGTCTCCCCACTGAGAAGTACTGGTGTATGGTGGCAACTACTGCAAGGACCCTGGAACCAGACTGCCCATGTACGGATCTCAGCGCTAACCATTTCTAGCTCCTGAACTTGGTAACCCTGCTTCCTATGCTTGGGTTTCCCAGCCAACAAAATCATAAAACCAACCTCCTTTACAGCAACAGTGAGCAGACTTTCTGGTCTCAGGACCCCTTTACACCCCAAATTCTTATTTATATGAGTCATATCTTTCTATTATATATAAGAATGTAAAACTGAGAACTATGGAAATATTTATTAATTCATTAAAAATAGTAACAAAGTTATCACACTATAACAAGCTTTGAAAAAATAATTTTCCCAAATTAAAAAAAAATTATTGAAAAGAATGGCACTTTTTCCCCCAAATTTATTTAATGTTTGGCTTAATAAAAGATGACTAGATTCTCATATGTGCTTTTGCATTTAATCTCTTGCAAGTATGTTGTGTCTGCTGAAGGACATGAAAAAAGTCCCATCTCTCACAAACATGTAGCTGGAAAAGGGAGAAGTATTTTAATAGCCTTTTCAGATAACTGAATATTCTTGATACTGCACCAAAACTGAAGGAGTAGCAAGTCTCATAAAGATTAGTTGCCATTTGGGATCTGTAACTCTATCAGTGAAATTCTGGTGCCTTCCTACATTAAAAACTTTTGGCCTATCTCACATTTTGAGTGGATTTCTTATGCCTGCATGACTTTGTTGGTTTGCTAACTTATGTAGCTCTTCAAAATGTTGACATACTTTCTTATGCAATATAGAAAATACCATGTTAATATAGCTCCATATCTCATCAAAAAATCCCTAAATAATGGGAATTGTCCAGCTCAGGGTGGCATATATAGAATTTCCAAAATCCTAATTTTTACTTAAGAGCTCAGTTTTTAGCGGTGCCTGGGTGGCTCAATCAGTTAAGCATCCCACTCTTGACTTCAGCTCAGGTCATGAGCTCAGGGTGCTGGAATTGAGCCCGGCATCAGGCTTCATGCTGAGCATGGAGCCTGCTTAAGATTCTCTTTCTCCCTCTCACCACCCCCACTCACGGTCTCTCTTTAAAAAAAAAAAAAAGAGAGAGAAAGAGCGAGAGAAAGAGAGAGAGAAGTAAAACAGAAAATTAATGGATCAAAAGTCTGGTTTTTCAAGGAAAAAGAAGTGTAAAGCTCTAACAAGACTGAAAGAAATAGTGAAGAAATAAACCATCAATAAGAGCAATGAAATAGGGGATATCACTACAGATTTTGCAGTCACTAAGAATACAATGAGTAGCTTTAAACTCATTAATTTGAGACTTAGAAGATGTGAACTAATTCCTGAGAAACTATAAACTACAAAAATTCGGTCAAAATGAAATCTACAACCCAAAGAGTACTGTAACCAATTAAGGAAAGCGAATTTGTAATTAAAAAGCTTCTGAGAAAAATCTCCAGACCCAGATGGTTTCACTAAAGAATTCTATCAAACATTTAAAGAATTAACATTGACTTTACATATTTCTTGCCCAAAAACCAGAAGAGAAAGAAATGTTCCCAACTCATTTTTTTTTTAAGATTTTTATTTATTTATTTGACAGAGAGAGATCACAAGTAGACGGAGAGGCAGGCAGAGAGAGAGAGAGAGAGGGAAGCAGGCTCCCCGCTGAGCAGAGAGCCCGACGTGGGACTCGATCCCAGGACCCTGAGATCATGACCTGAGCCGAAGGCAGCGGCTTAACCCACTGAGCCACCCAGGCGCCCCCCAACTCATTTTTGAGCCTAGTTTTTCCCTGATATCAAATCTTGGCAAAGATAATACAAAAAAGTCAATTATATGCCAATATCTCTACTGATCTTAGACACAAAAATCTTCAACAAAATATTAGCAAGTCAAATACAGTAATGTATTAAAAGAATTATATGCCAAGATTGAGTGGAATGTATTCCAGGTATGCAAGGCTGGTTCAAAATTTGAAAAATCAATCAGCATAATTTACCATATCAATGAGTTAAAAAAAATCTGTGATCTATAAACTGCAGCAGAAAAAGCATTCAACAAAATCCAACACCCATTCATAAAGTTAAGAAAAAAAAAAAAACACTCTCATCAAATTGGGAATAGAGAGCACTTTCTTTATAAAGAAAATCTACCAAAAACCTACATCTAATAACATCTTACTGAACAGTTAAAAGACTGAATACATTTCCCCTAAACTTGATAACCAATCAAGAATGTCTGCTCTCATCAATCCTAGTCAAGGTCTAGCCATTGAAATAAGGAAGAAAATAAATAAAAGATATACATATTGGAAGGGAAAAATGAAATTGTCCCTATTTGTAGATGACACGATTATGTCTGTAGAAAATCCCAAAGAAGCTATAGGCATGCGTGCGCGCGCACACACACACACACACACACACACACACACAGATATACATATCCCTTCTAGAATTAATAGGTGAATTCAACAAGAACTGCAGGATACAAGATCAACACACAAATCAATAACATTTCTATAAACTACCAGTGAATAAGTAGAAACCAAAATTAAACAATAATACCATTTACAATTACTCCAAATAAAATGAAATGCTTAGGTATAAACTTTAAAAAACTTATCATGATCTTTATTCTGAACATTATAAAATGCTGATCACAGAAATCAAAGAAGACCTAAAAAAAAAAATTAAAGATATACCATGTTCATAGATTTGAAGACTCAACATAGTGAAGATGTCAATTCTATGCAAACAGATATACAGGGTTAATGGAATTTTTGTAAATACACCAGCAACATTCTTTGTAGATATACACAAGATTATTCTAAAATTAATACAAAGGCAAAGCAACTAGAATATCTAAAACAATTTTGAAAATGAACAGAGGAGTGCCTGTGTGTCTGAGATGGTTAAGCATCTGCCTTCGGCTCAGATCATGATCTCCAGGTCCTGGGCTTGGGCCTCCCATCTGGCTCCCAGCTCAATGGAAAGTCTGCTTCTCCCCTCTCTCTGCCTCTGCCTCTCCCCCTGCTTGTGCTCTGTCTCTTTCAATGAATTTTAAAAAATCTTAAAAAAGAAAGTAAAGAAGAAAATGAGAGGTATCAATCTTCCTGGTTTCAAGATTTATTATACAGCTATATAATCAAGACAATATAGTATTAATAGGAGATAAGAAATTTGAGTATCGATCAGTCCAGAAATTCTAACCACTGTGTGACAGAATTCCAGAGAAAGAAAACAGAGTAAAATAAAGAGGAAATTATTAAATATTGACACACAAAATATTCTCTTAACTGAGAGACATAAGTATTCAAATTAAAAAGCCTACTGAATGTATAGCATAATGAATTTTAAAAATCCCCATATCAGGTTATATTGCTATGAAATTTCAGATCATTGAGGATAAAGATACTATAATCTCCAAGTCACAAATAACTAGTTCACATTAAAAGATGGTAAATATGAATGTCATCTGACTTCTCAACAACACGGTCAAAGCTAGAAGTCAATGGAGCACAGCCTCAAATTTTGAATAAATATTTGCATTCTACATTCAAATTATCAATTAAGCACAAAAAGATACATATTATATATTTTCATATTAATACCTATTAACACTTTCAGGGTCTCAAAAATATTTCTCGTGCATGCTTTCTTATGAAACTACTAAAAGATGTACTCTACTAAAATTAGAGTATATATTAAGGCTGAGAAAGAGATGGAATTTAGGAAACGAGACAGGAGCAATGATAAGGGCCAGGAGCACATCTATATGGAATACCTAGAGCACAGGTGGGTCAGGAGTCTTTAAGAATAAAGAAAAGAGGATACATTGGGCTGGGTGGGAAAATCATAATCTCAGGAGTTGGAAGTCTGAAAATAATTAGTAATAGGAATATAAACAAATAAATGAGGGGAAATTAAGTAATTATTAACTTCAGAAAGCAAAATATTTTGAACAAGAAAGGAAATATAATTACAAAATATTAAACAAAATAAGTCAAACATTTTACATTGCTTTAACTAAAAATTTTGATATAATTATATTTGGAAAACAGAAGGGAAAGCATGAATGTTGGACCATATAAGGATATAAAATCCTCATCTTCATAACAAAAAGCCAAAAAGCGGGGGGAAAGGATAAAATGTGATAAATGAAGAACTAGCACTCAACAAAGAATAATTTAGGGAAGAGTGGAGCAGGAGACTTCTGAGTTTGTTTTGTTTTTTAATTTTCCTTTATCAGCCTTCCAATTCTGTTTGATTTTGGCAAAAATTTAACGTGACTTTAAAAATGAAATCAATTTTCACATATAGCCTGACCTCAGTCAGAGGTTATGTGTGAAGTTTTCAATTAAAGAGATTGTAGCATGCTACAATC
>NW_019154155.1:7454036-7457363 GCF_002288905.1 Enhydra lutris kenyoni | reverse complement strand
ACTAATTCTATCTTCTGTCTCAGTTACCCTAGCTTTGAGAGAATTTAGATCAGATTGGAACTCATTGAGAGTGAAAATAAACTTTTGGGACTTCATCAAAATCAAAAGCTTCTGCATAGCAAAGGAAACAGTCAATAAAACAAAGAGGCAACCCACGGAATGGGAGAAGATATTTGCAAATGACAGTACAGACAAAAGGTTGATATCCAGGATCTATGAAGAACTCCTCAAACTCAACACACACAAAACAGATAATCACATCAAAAAATGGGCAGAAGATAGGAACAGACACTTCTCCAATGAAGACCTACAAATGGTTATCAGACACATGAAAAAATGTTCATCATCACTAGCCATCAGGGAGATTCAAATTAAAACCACATTGAGATGTCACCTTACACCAGTTAGAATGGCCAAAATTAGCAAGACAGGAAACAACATGTGTTGGAGGGGATGTGAAGAAAGGGGAACCCTCTTACACTGTTGGTGGGAATGCAAGTTGGTGCAGCCACTTTGGAGAACAATGTGGAGATTCCTCAAGAAATTAAAAATAGAGCTTCCCTATGACTCTGTCATTGCACTACTGGGTATTTACCTCAAAGATACGGATGTAGTGAAAAGAAGGGCCATCTGTACCCCAATGTTTATAGCAGCAATGGCCAAGGTTGCCAAACTGTGGAAAGAACCAAAATGCCCTTCAACGGACGAATGGATAAAGAAGATGTGGTCCATATACACTATGGAGTATTATGCCTCCATCAGAAAGGATGAATACCCAAGTTTTGTAGCAACGTGGATGGGACTGGAAGAGATTATGCTGAGTGAAATAAGTCAAGCAGAGAGAGTCAATTATCATATGGTTTCACTTATTTGTGGAGCATAACAAATAACATTGCGGACATGGGGAGTTGGAGAGGAGAAGGAAGTTGGGGGAAATCGGAAGGGGAGGTGAACCATGAGAGACTATAGACTCTGAAAAACAATCTGAGGGGTTTGAAGTGGTGGGGGGGGTGGGAGGTTGGGGGAACCAGGTGGTGGGTATTAGAGAGGGCACGGATTGCATGGAGCACTGGGTGTGGTGCAAAAACAAGGAATACTGTTATGCTGAAAATAAAAAAAAAAAAGAAAAGAAAAACCTACATTGAGTTGAAGAGACTGTCAGTAGGAGTAAGAACCTTTAAAGGTGATGCTCATGTGGTCTCCGATGGGAATGAAGAGTGCTCTTAGAAACTGGAGGAAAGGCGACCTTTGTCATAAAGAGGTAAAGCACTTGGCTGAATTGTGCTTAGTGTTTTCTGGAAAACAGAACTTATTTAAATGATTACCTGAGACTTCTAAGAAAAAATGTCAAAGGTGCAATCTGGATTTTTGTTACTGTTTATGGTACAGTGCAAGAGCATAGAGATGATTTTAACAAGGAATTCTTAAACAATTGCTAAGCAAAAAGGAATCAGACTTTGAACACTCAGAAAATTGCCAGCCTATCCACACTGAAAAACACAAGAAAAGCATGATCTGGAGAGAACAAAAATTGTTGGCTGGAAGAATACTTCAGCAAAGACATTATGGATGTGACTCCTGGCCAGCAAGATAGGAATGAGTAATATTTAAATTTGAACCAGGGATCCAGTTCTGGAATTTCAGTTATTAACTCCAAACCTCTCATCTTTCACACTTTGTTATTCACAGAATCTATCTATCCTGTATTCTTTGTGTGTATATAGATTATATATATTCATTACATGGGATACAAGTTTGGTAATTTCTCCATCCCCCTCTGAAACAGATTTTAAAAGACAAGACATGTGAAATTTAAGAGGAGTGACAGTACTATAAAAACAATAGTACCATACGATTTCAGTTATATGTGGAATCTGAAAAACAAACAAAAACCAAACAAACTCTTAAATACAGAGTACAAACTGGTGGTTGCTAAAGGGAAATGGGTAGGAGAATGGGTTAAATAGATAAAGGGGATTAGAGGTAAATTTTTTTCAGTTACAAAATAAATAAGTTACAGAAATGAAGAGTACAGCATAGGGAACATGGTCAATAATATTGTAACAATGCTGTGTGGTGACAGATGGTGACTATGTTTATCATGGTAAGCATCAAGTGATGTACAGAATTATCAAGTCACTCTGTTGTACACCTGAAACTAATATGACATAGTATGTTAATCATATTATAATATTTTTTTAATTTTTAAAAATAAAATAAAAAGAACAATACCAGTGCTAAGGGTGATTGGAATGTGAAAGGGACATTTCTTAGCCTGAGGAGTTTGTGTCTATGAACATAATGTGGAAAGGTTGGGATCTTGTGTTTTCTGGAGTTGAGCAGTAACTTGAATTTGCTAGAAAGAAAGGGGTGGATCTCCCTTTCCACTGTCAATATTTCATGAGAGTTTTAATATATGGGGGCTAGGTATCATTGGAAAATGGGGATTTCTGAAATTATTGAAAACTGAGAAGAAACATTTTATCTGTGGTAAGCTCATTGGCAGCTTCTAAGAAAGGCACTTATTTCAGAAGATGATAAGAAAACTCCAGCTGACTGGAGTCATGTGTAAAAAGACTCTTGTCATATTTTCTTTAAAAATGAAAACAAAAAACTGTGTTTTACAGGGCACCTGGGTGGCTCAGTTGATTAAGCATCCAACTCTTAGTTTTTGCTCAGGTCATGATCTCAGAGTTGTCAGATCAAGACTTATGTGGGGCTCCCTGCTCAGCATGGGGTCTGTTTAGGTTTCTGTTCCTCTCCCTCTGCCTCTGCCCCTCCTCCAACTCATGCACGTGCACATCCTCTCTCTATTTCTCTATAATAAATAAAATAAAATCTTTTTAAGAATGTGTTTTGCTTTGTTTTGTTTTTTTCATTTTTGAGATCTTGTACATCTGGATTTTCATGTAAAATTGACAATTTTAAATGTCAGGAAGTAGTTAACATTAAGTATGTTGAAGGCAAAGAAAGGTGTCCATGCACTGAGACCCAACACCTCATTTGTAATCTCTGGTCTGCACAAAGTAATGAAGAAGAAAAGAATAACAAGTTTCATTACAGACCAGCTAAGGCTGGATAACAAAAATGTTTAGTGCAGCCAATAAGCTTGGCCACAATGAGCTGTATGGGATTGGAGGAAAGGGAATAGATAGTTGTAACCAACCTGGAAGTTTTGTTATGTGGGTCTGGCAGGCAGTCAAGAGATGGAAAGAAATCTGTATATGAAAAGAAGGACATTCATGAACCTATTGTTGGCAAGCTGAAATAGCCCAGAGATGCACTCTTTTCTCTTTCAAGGATAAGTTTATAGAAAGAATAAATAAT
>NW_019154155.1:7421299-7451036 GCF_002288905.1 Enhydra lutris kenyoni | reverse complement strand
CCCTCAGAATAATATGCTGCTTAAAGTATAACTTTAACTAATGAGGAGTTGTACTGGTCACACAAGCATGCTTAAAGATGACCTTGAGAAAAACATGTCCTAGCAGCAGGCCTCTGGTGAGGGGATGACACACGTCCTTGAAGCCCAACCGCAGGGAACGTCCAGAGGGCTCAGGGTGGAAAGCTACCCTGCTTCCCTTTCCCATTGTCTTCCCTACCTCTGAGAAAGCCTCTTGCTAAGGTAATCCCTTTAAGGGCGCTTGCACAACTACAAACCCATGCTGCTGGACCAGACACACCTTACTCTTCTTGTTTACCTCATTTGCCTCTAAAACTTGAGACCAATATATGACTCACATTCCTCCTTGTTTATCTACTAGACATATAACTATTATATAGCCTTCTTTTCTTTTCCTTTGTTGCTATCTTGTATCTAATAAATATGGGATTGAGAGGTTGTTTGGGGCGACAGTCCTTCCAGCTGTTGTCCCCTGCTCCCTCTCTCTTATAGCTGACTTATTTGTGCCTCATTATTCTCCCATGCACCATTAAGAAGCAGCATCTGACCTTCTCATGAAGAAAGCTGGGGTGCTCTGAAGAGAATCCCTACCCCTCTGCCCACCCATGCAACTAATACATTCTACAATGGTTTGCCATTAGGGTATTCATTCAGATAATGTTTTCCTATTAGGAACTACACAATTGAAGCACATTTAAACCTGAAAAATATATTGTGGAGGGCACGTATTGCATGGAGCACTGGGTGTGGTGCATAAACAATGAATTCTGGAACACTGAAAAGAAATTTAAAATATAACTAAAAATTTAAAATATATATATATATATATATATATATATATATATTAAAAGGTTGTGTTAGCCTCTACATATTTCTTTACTAATAATTTCAGCTTTTTTTCCTTTGGATTAATTGGACAAGGAAGATACTTCAGTGTGGAAGATTTATTGCTCAGTTGGAGTGAAATAAAGGTTTTTTAGTGGGAGGGAAATGCAACATTTATACAGATGAAGTTTGAGTTAGAGATTTTGTTTCTGAGGCATTTTGTTTTGTCTTTTTAAATTTTTTTAAAAACATAATATATTTTGATAAAACCATTGGGACCACCAATATTATAGTAGGACCTGGATGAGGACCTGAACATGAAGTTCTTGGCAGGACAGCAGCAACATTATTCCTTTTATATAGTGTGCACCCTTGTGCAGATGCATTTAAATCTTACATTGGTGAAGGGATGATTTTTATAATGCGGCAGTAGAATTGGATTACTTAACTGTGTCCTTGTCTGATACAGAAAATAAATGTTTTGCATTATTTCCACACACATACAGACACACAAAAGAATATTGAGCTATGTTACCTTGGATCATCCAGATGAGACCAATCTAAGCAAATAAGTCCTTAAAGTGGAGAACTTTCTCTTCTGATGTCAGATAGAGATGCAATGATAGAAGCAAAGTAAGAAGGGAATCTGATGTTGCTGACTTTGAAGATCAAGTAATGGAGTCCCAAGGGGATGAATGTGGACAGATTCTGGAAACTGGTAAAGCCAAAGAAATAAATTCTCTGCTTAGAGCTTCCAGAAAGGAATAAACCCTGAGAGACATCTTTATTTTAGCCTGATGAGACTTTGAAGCTACAGAACCGCAAGATAATAAATTTGTGTTGTTTTAAGCCACTGTTGCCGGTAATTTGTCAGAGCAGCAATAAAAAACTAATACACTTATATCGTGATATCCAATTAAGAAACATGCGCAGAGGGCACCTGGGTGGCTCAGTGGGTTAATTAAAGCCTCTGCCTTAGGTTCAGGTCATGATCCCAGGGTCCTGGGATCGAGGCCCACATTGGGTTCTCTGTTCAGCAGGGAATCTGCTTCCTCCTCTCTCTCTCTCTCTGCCTGCCGCTCTGCCTGCTTGTGATCCCTGCCTGTCAGATAGATAAATAAAATATAAAAAAAGAAAAAAGCATGCGCAAAGTCTTGCCTTCTTGCTAATAAAGGCTTTCTGAGGTCAGGCAGATCTTTCAATATTTCAGTCTATAACCTGTAGCATCCAGCCTGTTTTTCGAGTATAGATGAAAGTGCTCAGTATTTATTTGATTTGATGCTCCCCTTATAGTATCATACTCTACCCTCCATCCCCTTCCTCTCTATCCAATGAATCTCTAGTAGTCTGTGGGGAAAATCATGCAGGTTCATATTGGATAAAGGTAGTTAGGCTTTTAGTTATGGAATTTGGGACTGCATATGCATCTGAAGGACAGAGTCCCAGAGTCCTTCTAGAAATAGCTTCCTCTCAGACTCTGCCCCCTGAAACATTGATATAATAATCATCTTTTATTCTAAACACAAGCATTTCCCTCTAATAATGCATGATTGCTCTAGATGCTTGCTTTAATTACCACATAGATACTTATGTACCACAAAGACAATACACATGACAAATAGACTCTTATCATTTTCTTGAGACAGAAATGCACTGCTGATGTCAGTCATTATCAGATGCCACATTGGCTGGGCTCAAAAGAGATCCTGTTTATAGCAAAATAACCTATATACATTTGGAAAGAGAAACATAAATGACTAATAGAAAGAGAAAGTAGTCCTAGAGCTTTATGGGGTATTTATATAAATTTCAAAAATGTTCAAAGTGATTTGTACATTAACCTTCCATATATTTGAAAAAATTACTATTATAAAATGTTTTACAGTTACTTTCAAAATTTTTAAAGTTATTTCTTTTAAATAACAAATCAATTTGAAGTTAGCTAGAATATTCTATATTATTGAACTTGGAAAGTACTCTTGAGATAATTTTGTCCAAACTTTTAGCTAAAGCAAAAATCCATTGTTTAATATCTTTACTTTTTGGTTTAAGTTAGTATTTGTTTGTTTAGTTTTGTAAAGTTCCAAAAACTTGGGAACATAAATGGTCCTTAGTAATTCAAGCTGCAAAGAGAGGAAGTAGGAAGTTCCCAAAGAAGGCATCGTTCTTTTCATTTTCAAGATATTTTATTAGGAAATACTGAGAAGGAGGAGCACAGCAACTAGATAAGGACTAAGTTTTAAAGAGGTTTTGTTGACACCATGAGTCATCTGAGACTATTTATAGCAGTTAGAAGTGTTTGAGGTTCATCTCTGTTACTTCTTTGGGATGTGACATAGAGAAGTTACTTATTCGTTAATTATTCTCCCTTATCTGTGAAGTTAGAAAAAAATTTTCATAATGTGAAACACTCATCTAAACATGAGTATTCTCTGCAAGATCTTTTGTCAGGTGTCAAATTAGAATACAAGATTTTCTCTTCTTCAGATTACATTGGTTTATAGTCAGTATTAAATTTATTTCTGAGTGACAAAAAATACTTCATAGGAGGAGACAAGATGGTGGAGAAGTAGGAGGGACTGTTTTAACTGGTCCCCTAAAGTGAGCTGATTATCTACCTAAGAACTCTGATTACCAATGAAATCAGCCTGAAATTGGAATTATACACTTCTGGATCTCTACAGGGACAGAAGACACCAGTGGACAGGTAAAGCAAAGTGGGAACATCGGGCTGATATCAGAAGAAAAACAAAAGGGGCGGGGAGCTGCCAGAAGCGACCCTTTGGAAAGTAATACCCGAATACAAGAGTGCCCTGTGATTGAGGACCAGGATTAATGTGGAGTCTGGTTGAAAGCACTCAAAGAGAGCAAAAGATCTTAGGGGGAAATTGGTGGAATCCAGCGATTAGGGACAGGGGCTTAAGCCCAAGGACCCAGGATGGCCACCACTGGTGCTGAGCCAGAGAGAGTGAAGCGAAGAAGCCAGGTCTTGGTCCCTGAGCCATAGGTGTGTGTGAGAGCATCTGAGTGGCAACGTGCATGAGAGAGTCTGGTGTGGACGCCAGCCAGCGCTTTCTAGAACCACAGCCTTTTGCACTCTGCATGCACGCAGCATGACCCGGTCTGAGTTGCGCTCCACACCCTCCCCTGAGAGAGGTCCGTGCAGGCACTAGCTGGTGCTCTCTAGGAGCAGGAGATTCTGAACACTCCCAGCCTGGGCCAGCATGAAAATCTCAGTGTGCTATCTCTGGTTGGGACCTGTCTGGTGGTCTGGACCTGCCCAGACAGCCATGGCTGAGGCAGCCTCTGAAAACCAGCTCTGGACTAGTATTTCTCGTGGTTTTGGGTACAAGCAGGAATTCCTGTGACCCCTGAGACTGTGACTGGGGATGGGGAGTTGGAATTTATGTGCTCTGGAGTACCCAGAGGGGAACAGACTGAGGCTTCTCTTTGAGAGGGAGGTCTGGGTGCACTTTGCTTTCCTCTAAACCTCCAAAGAACTGCCAAAAGCTGCCAGGGGGAGAGAAAAACAAAACAAAACAATGAGAGACTATGGACTCTGAAAAAAAATCTGAAGGGTTTGAAGAGGTGTGGGGGTGGGAGGTTGGGGGAACCAGGTGGTGGGTATCAGAGAGGGCACAGATTGCATGGAGCACTGGGTGTGGTACAAAAACGATGAATACTGTTATGCTGAAAATAAATTTAAAAATGACAAAAACAAACAAACAAAACAAAACAAAACCAAAACCAAAACCAAAACCAAAAACAAGAACACCTTCAAAGAACAAAAGCCTGAAAAACCGGTTTCCTCAGAGCTCAGCCCCTTGAGAAGCGGCAGGAGGACTCAGCTCTAGCAAGACTGCCTGAAAAACCATGCAGCAGGGCCCTCCCCCAGAAAGCCATACACCCTCCCCCCCCGCAAAAAGGAGGACAACCACCACTACTTCATTGATACAACTTTTATTTTTCATTTGTTCCCACTATTCTCCTTCTTTTTAATTTTTTAAATAACTTTTTAACCTATTTACATCACAATGAGATGTTCAATACAACAAATTCCAGAATAACCTTTTAACTTGAACTTTTTTGATACATATACCTGTGTTTTCCTTTTGCTTTTCTATTTTATTTTATTTTGAATATTCATATAGAGATAAGCTTCAAGGTAATCTCCTTTCCCCAAAAAATGCTACCCCTATATATAAACCAGTTTTAATCTCCCTTTATCTCAGGAAAGTTGAGTCCTTTAACAAAGATATCAAGATACACCCAGGAAGAATCAAAATAAACTTCCTCGCCCACACTGAGAATTTATAACCACCCTCCCATCTTTTTCTTCTGTCAGTGTTTCTGTGTATTTGTTTTTGTTCTGGCAGTATATAAGTCTTATACTTGGGGTTCATTTTGGCTGGGTTCTTCTTTCTTTTTTTTCTTGTCCCCTACTTTTGTCTGTTTCTCTGTCTTTGTTTGTATACTTTATAAATCTTAAATTTAGGGCCCATTCAGGCTGGGTCTTCTCTTTTCTCTTTTCTTTTCTTTTTTTCTTTTTTTTTCTGTCTCTCTCTCTTTCTCTTTTTTCTTTTTTCATTCTTTGTGGTGGGGACTCTTGATGGCTCAGAAGCATTCCAGAGTCACCTTGCCTGCACCATTGTTGATACATTCAACTACACATCCCTTCAGCCATCTCTCATAAAAATGGCTAAGAGGAGGACTGCCCAAAAGGGGAAAAGCTCAGAGACTGTGCCCTCTATATCAGAGCTATTGGATATGGACATAAAAGTATGTTGAAAAGGGAATTCAGGCTAACAATTATCCAGGCAATGGCTAGGTTGGAGAAAGCCTTTAATGACAAAATGGAATTGATTAGAGCAGAAGTGAAAGCCACCAGGAAAGATGTTAACAATGCTCTCAATGTGTTCCAACCTAATCTAAATTCTCTAACAGCTAGCTAGGGTAACTGAGGCAGAGGATAGAATTAGTGATCTAGAGGACAAACTGATAGAGAAAAAGGATCAGCAGGAATCCTGGAACAAACAGCTTGGGAGCCATGAGAACAGAATTAGGGAAATAAATGATGCATGAAATGTTCCATCATCAGAATTATTGGAATCCCTGAGGGGGAGGAGAAAGAAAGAAGACTACAGGATATAATTGAACAAAAATTCCATGAAAATTTTCCCAATCTGGTGAATGGAACCAGCGTTGATGTCCTAGTGGCAGAGGGGGAGGGTCTCCCCACAGGATCATAGAATCTAGAAAGACCCGAAGATACCTGATTGTGAAAATGATGAATCACAATTTTAGACAGGAGCTCTTGAAAGCAGCTAGGGGGAACAGATTCCTTATGTACAGAGGAAAGCCCATCAGAATAAAGTCAGACCTGTCCACAGAAACCTGGCAAGCCACAAAAGGGCTGGCAAGATATATTCAGGGCACTAAATGAGAAGAACATGCAGCCAAGAATACTTTATCCAGCAAGTCTGACATTCAAAATGGATGGAGAGATAATGAGCTTCCAAGACCGGCAAGGTTTAAAAGAGTATGTGACCACCAAGGTGGCACTACAAGAAATATTAAGGGGGGTTCTATAAAAGAGGAAACAACCCAAGAATACCATTGAACAGAAATATATGGAGACAATCTTTAGATCTTAGATCTTAGAAACAAAGACTTCACATGCAACACGATGTCATAAAAACGTATCTCTCAATAATCACTCTCAATGTGAATGACATAAGTGCCCCCAGAAAATGGCACAGGGTTGAATATTGGATAAAATGACAGGACCTAGGGCACCTGGGTGGCTCAGTCGATTAAGCCTCTGCCTTCAGCTCAGGTCATGATCTCAGGGTCCTGGGATCAAGCCCCACATCGGGCTCCCTGCTCGGCGAGGAGCCTGCTTCTCCCTCTCTCACTCCCCCTACTAGTGTTCCTCTCTCTCTCTCTCTCTTTCTGTGTCTCTCTCTGTCAAATAAATAAATAAAATCTTTAATAAAATAAAATAAATCATTAAAAAAAAAATGACAGGACCTGTCCATATGTTGTCTACCAGAGACCAATTTTAAACCTGAGGATACATCCATACTGAAAGTGAAGGGACAGAGAAGCATCTTTCATGCCAATGGGCCTCAAAGAAGGCTGGGGTAGCAATTCTCATATCAGATAAATTAGATTTTAAAGACTGTAGTCAGAGATACAGAAGGACACTACATCATTCTAAAAGGGCCTATCCACCAGGAAGATATAACAATTGTAAATATTTATGACTCAATATGGGAGCAGCCAATTACATAAGAAAACTGTTAAGATAAAGAGTCATATTGATATGAATACATTAATAGTCAGAGATCTTAACATGCCACTCTCAGTAATAGACAGTTCATCCAAGCAGAAAATCAATAAAGAAACAAGAACATTGAACGCCACATTGGGCCATATGGACCTCATAGATATATACAGAACATTCCACCCTAAAACAACAGAATAGAGGCACCTGGGTGTCTCAGTGGGTTAAAGCCTCTGCCTTCGGCTCAGGTCATGGTCCCAGGGTCCTGGGAGTGAGCCCCACGTTGGGCTTTCTGCTCAGCGGGGAGCCTGCTTCCTCTTCTCTCTCTGCCTGCTTGTCATCTCTGTCAAATAAGTAAATAAATAAAATCTTTAAAAAAAAATAAAACAACAGAATACTTATTCTTCTCAAGTGCACATGGAACATTCTCCAGAATAGAACACATACTGGGTCACAAATCAGGGCTAAACCGACACCAAAAGATTGAGATTATTCCCTGCATGTTCTCATATCACAATGCTTTGAAAGGCTCTCAACCATAAGAAAAAGTTTGGAAGGAATTCAAACACCCTGAAGCTAAAGACAACCTTTCTTAAGAATGCTTGTATCAACCAGGAAATCAAAGAAAAACCTAAACGATTCATGGAAACCAATGAGAATGAAAACACTTGGGTCCAAAATCTATGGGATACAGCAAAGGCGGTCCTAAGGGGGAAATACATAGCCATCCAAGCCTCCCTCAAGAAAATTGAAAAATCCAGCTGTCTTGCAAAGATGGTGGGGAAGTAGGATGAGGCGCCATTTCAACCTGTACCCTAACGTGAGCTGATTACCTACCAAAGAACTTCGATCACCCATGAAATCAGCCTGAGATCAGAATTATACACGTCTGGATCTCTACAGGGGCAGAAGATGCAAGTGGGCAGGTAAAGCAGAGTGGGAATGTCAGACTGATATCAGAAGATAAACAAAAGGGGAAGGGAGCCACCAGAGGCAACCGATTGTAAAGTAATACCCCTAATACAAGAGTACCCTGCATCTGGGGACCAGCATTAACTTGGAGACTGGTTGAAAGCACTCAGAAAGAGCAAAGGATCGCAGCGGTGGGGGGTGGGGGATTGTGGGAATTGGGGCAGCTAGGGACAGGGACTTAAGTCCCCAGACCCAGGACAGCCTCCCTGGTGCTGAGCCAGAGAGAGTGTGGCAGAGAAAGCAGGTCTTGGTGCCTGAGCCGCCAGCGCACCTGAGAACACGTGGGGTCCAGCTCCTGTGAGGGGCTGGGAGCCTCGCCAGATGGCAGGACACTGAGCCATGCTACAGAGCCTGAGTCGCGTGCGCCCCTCACCCTACCCTGAGAGAGGTGTGTGAAGGTCCAGCCTGGTGCTCTCAGACCTCTGCCCTGCTACCAGAGGCTGGGACGCTTGCGTGACCCACAGCCTCCCCTGAGAGAGGTGCGCGCAAGCCCAGTGTTCTTAGACCCAGAAAGACCAGGCACTCCCAGCCCAGGCCAGCGGGAAAATCTCAGTGTGCAATCGCTGCTTGGAACTTCTCTGGTGGTCTGGAGCTGCCCAGACAGCCGCCGCTGCCATGGTTTTGAGTATAAGCTGAAGATCCTGCGTCCCCAGGGACCACGACTCGGAACCTGCTCTGCCAGCGGCCAAGGGGGAATTTATATGGGCTCTGCAGCACCCATAGGGGACCAGGTTGAGGCTTCTCTCTGAGAAGGAGGTCAGGGTGCAGTTTGCTTTCCTCTAAAACTACAGAAACCATCAAAAGCAATCAAGGCGAGAGAAAAAAAATGTGAACAAACATAAAAACCTCCAGAGAACAAAAGCCTGAAAAAAAACGGTTTCCTCAGAGCCCACCCCCTTGAGGGGGGCAGGAGGACTTAACTCAGGGAACATCACAGACTAAAAACCCATTTGGCAGACCCCTCCCCCAGAAAACCAATCAGGAAAGAAAAAGAAAGAAAGAAAAAAAGACTACAACAGAACAACCACCACGACTTCATAGGACAACTTTTATTTTTAACTCGTTCCCACTATTCTGGTTCATTTTTTTTATATAGATAATATTTTAACCAATTTACCATCACAGTGAGATGTCCAGTACATCAAAATCCATAATAATCTTCTAACCTGAACTTTTTGATACATATACCTGTGGGTTTTTTTGCATTTCTATTTTTTAAATTTTTTTTCTAAATTTTAGTTTAGTTTAGTCTAGTTTATTCCTTTTTTATTTCTATTTTCTAATATTCATATAGAGTTAAACCTCAAGGTAATCCCTTTTCCCCAATCAATGCTACCCCTATAGGTAAACCAATTTTTAATCCCTCTTTATCTTAGGAAAGTTGAGTCCTTTAATAAAGATATCAAATTACATCCAGGAAGAATCAAAACAAACTTCCTCGCCCACACTCAGAATTTATAACCACTCTCCCATCTTTTTCTTCCGCCAGTGTTTCTGTGTTTTTGTGTTTGTCCTGATAGTACATAAATCTTATACTTGGGGTTATTTTTGACAACGTTCTTCCTTTATTTGCTTATATATATACATATTTTTTTTTTCTCTTGTCATATACTTTTATCAGTCTTTTTGTTTGTCTGTTTTTGTTTGTATACTTCATCAATCTTACCTTGGGGCCCATTTGGGCTGAACCTTCTCTTTTATCTTCTCTCACTTTTTTTTTTTTTTTTTTTCCTGTCTGTCTCTCTCTCTCTCTCTCTTTTTTTTTCTTTTTCTTTTCTTTTTTCTCTCGTTTAGGTGGGGAACCCTGATTGCTCAATAGTGTTCCAGGGTGCACCTTGACTGCACCACAGTTGATACATCCAGCTACATCCGTTCAGTCATCTCTCAGCAAAATGACTAGGAGGAGGAATGCCCAACAGAAGAAAAATACAGAGGATGGGCCTTCTGCAACAGAGCTAATGGCTATCAACATAGACAATATGTCAGAAAGAGAATTCAGGCTAACAATTATCCAGGCAATAACTAGGTTGGAGAAAGCCATGGATGACCAAAGGGATTTGATTAGGGCCGAACTGAAAGCGATCAGGGATGATGTTCACAATGTTAGGGCAGAGCTAAAAGCTACCAGGGCTGAGGTTCACAATGCTCTCAATGAGTTCCACTTTAATCTAAATTCTCTAAAAGCTAGGGTAACTGAGACAGAAGATAGAATTAGTGATCTGGAGGACAAACAGAGAGAAAGGATCAGGAGGAAGCCTGGAACAAACAGCTTAGAAGCCACAAAAAGAGAATCAGGGAAATAAATGATGCCACGAAATGTTCCAATGTCAGAATTATTGAAATCCCTGAAGGGGAGGAGAAAGAAAGAAGTCTAGAAGATATAGTGGAACAAGTTCTTCATGAAAATTTTCCCAATCTCACGAATGGAACCAGCGTTCATGTACTAGAGGCCGAACGGTCTCTACCCAAGATTATAGATTCCAGAAAAACATCAAGGCACCTGATAGTCAAATTGAGGAATCATAATTGTAGATATAATCTCTTGAAAGCCGCTAGGACAAAGAGGCTCCTTACTTACAGAGGAAAGCCCATCAGAATAACGTCAGACCTGTCCACAGAGACCTGGCAAGCCAGAAAGGGCTGGCAAGATATATTCAGGGCACTAAATGAGAGAACATGCGGCCAAGAATACTTTATCCAGCAAGACTGACATTCAAAATGGATGGAGAGATAAAGAGTTTCTAAGACCCGCAAGGCTTAAAAGACTATGCAATCACCAAGCTGACACTGCAGGAAATATTAAGGGGGGTTCTATAAAAGAGGAAAAATCCTAAGAATAGCACTGAACAGAAATATAGAGATAATATACAGAAAGAAAGATTTCAAAGGTAACACAATGTCAATAAAAACGTATCTATCAATAATCACTCTCAATGTGAATGGCCTAAATGCCCATCAAATGACACAGGATTGTAGATTGGATAATGCGACAGGACCCATTCATATGTTGTCTACAAGAGACCCATTTTGAACCTAAAGATACACCCAGACTGAAAGTGAAGGGATGGAAAAGCATCTTTCATGCCAAAGGGCCTCAAAAGAAGGCCAGGGTAGTAATTCTGATACCAGATAAATTAGATTTTAAACTAAAGACTGTAGTCAGAGACTCAGAAGGACACTACATGATTCTTATAGGGACTATCCACCAAGATGATCTAACAATTGTAAATATCTATGCCCCCAATAAGGAAGCAGCCAATTACATAAGAAAACTGTTAATCAAAATAAAGAGTCATATTGATATGAATACAGTAATAGTAGGAGATCTTAACACGCCTCTCTCAGAAATAGATCATTGAAGCAGGAAATCAATAAAGAAACAAGAGCATTGAATTACACATTGGACCAGATGGACCTCATAGATATATACAGAACATTCCACCCTAAAACAACAGAATACTCATTCTTCTCAAGTGCACATGGAACCTTCTCAAGAATAGACCACATACTGGGTCACAAATCAGGACTCAACTGATACCAAAAGACTGAGATTATTCCCTGCATATTCTCAGATCACAATGCTTTGAAACTGGAGCTCAATCCCAAGGAAAAGTCAGAAGGAACTCAAACACCTGGAAGCCAAAGACCACTTTGCTTAAGAATGCTTGGATCACCCAGGAGATCAAAGAAGAACTGAAACAATTCATGGAAACCAATGAGAATGAAGACACTTTGGTCCAAAACCTATGGGATACAGCAAAGGCGGTCCTAAGGGGGAAATACATAGCCATCCAAGCCTCCCTCAAAAAAATGGAAAAATCCAGAATACACCAGCTGTCTCTACACCTTAACGAACTGGAGAATCAACAACAAATCAAACCAACTCCACACATAAGAAGGGAAATAATCAAGATTAGAGCTGAGATCAATGAGGTAGAAACCAGAGATACAGTAGAACGTATCAATGAAACTAGAAGCTGGTTTTTTGAAAGAATCAATAAGATCGATAAACCATTGGCCACAGTAATCCAAAAGAAAAGAGAGAAACCCCAAATTTATAAAATTATGAATGAAAAGGGAGAGATCACAACTAACACCAAAGAAGTAGAAACAATCATCAGAAGTTATTATCAACAGTTATATGCCAATTAGCTAAGCAACCTAGATGAAATGGATGCATTCCTGGAAAACTATAAACTCCCAAAATTGAACCAGGAAGAAATTGACAACCTGAATAGACCAATATCTAGTAACGAGATTGAAGCAGTCATCAAAAACCTCCCAAAGAACAAGAGCCCAGGACCTTACGGATTCCCTGGGGAATTCTACCAAACTTTCAAAGAAGAAATAACACCTATTCTCCTGAAGCTGTTTCAAAAAACTGAAGCAGAAGGAAAACTTCCAGACTCTTTCTTTGAAGCCAGCATTACCCTGATCCCCAAACCAGGCAAAGACCCTACCAAAAAGGAGAATTTCAGACCAATATCACTGATGAATATGGATGCTAAGATTCTCAACAAGATCCTAGCTAACAGGTTCCAACAGCACATTAAAAAGATTATCCACCATGACCAGGTGGGAATCATCCCTGGGCTACAAGGAGGGTTCAACTTTAACAAATCAATCAATGTGATAGAACAAATTAATAAAAGAAGAGAGAAGAACCACATGGTCCTCTCAATTGATGCAGAAAAAGCATTTGACAAAATCCAGCATCCGTTCCTGATTAAAACGCTTCAAAGTATAGGGATAGAGGGAACATTCCTGAACTTCATAAAATCTACCTATGAAAGACCCACTGCCAATATCATCCTCAATGGGAAAAAGCTTGCAGCCTTCCCGTTGAGATCAGGAACACGACAAGGATGCCCACTCTCACCACTCGTGTTCAACATAGTATTAGAAGTCCTAGCAACAGGGGCGCCTGGGTGGCTCAGTGGGTTAAGCCACTGCCTTCGGCTCAGGTCGTGATCTCGGGGTCCTGGGATCGAGTCCCACATCGGGCTCTCTGCTCGGCAGGAAGCCTGCTTCCCTCTCTCTCTCTGCCTGCCTCTCCGTCTACTTGTGATCTCTCTCTGTCAAATAAATAAATAACATCTTAAAAAAAAAAAGAAGAAGAAGAAGTCCTAGCAACAGCAATCAGACAACAAAGGGAAATAAAAGGTATCCAAATTGGCAATGAAGAAGTCAAACTCTCTCTCTTCGCAGATGACATGATTCTTTATATGGAAAACCCAAAAGAATCCACCCCCAAACTACTAGAATTCATACAGCAATTCAGTAACGTGGCAGGATACAAAGTCAATGTACAGAAATCAGTGGCTTTTTTATACACTAACAATGAAAATACAGAAAGGCAAATTAGAGAATCGATTCCATTTACTATAGCACCAAGAACCATAAGATACCTGGGAATAAACCTAAACAAAGAGGTAAAGGATCTGTACTCGAGGAACTATAGAACACTCATGAAAGAAAATGAAGAAGACACAAAAAGATGGAAGACCATTCCATGCTCTTGGATCGGAAGAATAAACCTTGTTAAAATGTCTATACTGCCTAGACAATCTATACTTTTAATGCCATTCCAATCAAGATACCACCGGTATTTTTCAAAGAGCTGGATCAAATAATCCTAAAATTTGTTTGGAATCAGAAGAGACCCTGAATCGCTAAAGAAATTTTGAAAAACAGATATAAAACTGGGGGCATCACGTTACCTGATTTCAAGCTTTACTACAAACCTGTGATCACCAAGACAGCATGGTACTGGCATAAAAACAGACACATAGACCAGTGGAACAGAGTAGAGAGCCCAGATATGGACCATCAACTCTATGGTCAGTTAATCTTCGACAAAACAGGAAAAAATATACAGTGGAAAAAAGACAGTCTCTTCAATAAATGGTGCTGGGAAAACTGGAGAGCTGTATGTTGAAGAATGAAACTCGACCATTCTCTTACACCGTACACAAAGATAAACTCAAAATGGATAAAAGACCTCAACGTGAGACAGGAATCCATCAGAATAACTTGATTTTTTGAGTAAAAATATGAATAATATATAGACTTAAGTTTCTTTTGCAAAGTTCACAGGAAGTGTGTATTCAAATGCTAGCATCTTGATGTTGCATCTTGGAATAGCTTAATTACATATAATCTCTCTACAGTCTCTAATAAATTATGTTATGTGGCTGGGCATAATACTATTGGTTAAGAAAGAGAAGAGAGTGACTCAGGCTTTGGGGACTCAGTGGCCTCAGACTGACTTTAATTCATACATGATTTTGATCTATTTTAGAAACTTTGGAGACAAAATTTATATTATCCACATTTGATCCCAGGAGACACTCAAAACAGAAATGATCACTATGTGTGAGTGACATCTTGAAAAATAGGAGACTGTCCAAACACACTGCTGATCATTTCACTTGAGAGACAAGGACCAAACTCCCATTTTGTTGAACTTCATAAATTTATGGGTTAAAACGTGGGGCAACTCTTTTCTCCACTCCTGATTTCTATGAGAAGAGAATTTATTTGAACATTTCTCACCTCTTTCACCATCTTCTCTCCTTCATTAGTCCCCACAGGAAAGGAATAACAGCTGTGCTACCTGTGTTCCAATCCTGCCAACACCTCTTAGTAACTATGTGACATTAGACAAGTCTATTTTGTCTGTGCCTCCCATTTCTCACTTCTACAATGTGGACATTAATGATTTCTGATTTTTGAAGTTAGTCTGTGGATTGAACCAGATACTATATGAAAAGTGGTTATAACTATGTCTGTTCACATAGAAACACTATGTTTTAGTATTAGCTATTATTTGTCAAATTTGTCTTCAATTTTCAATTGAATTTGAATAATTTAATTTTATTTAATTATTTAAATAATTCAATTAATACTTGTTAAAATTTTGAAGATTGCTCTGCTTGTTTAAAGGGACTGAAATAAAAGAGAGATTAATTTTTTCTCAGTGTTTATATGTTATCAATTTTCCTTAAACTGTGACTTAGTATGTCCCCTTGTTCATTATCTGAACATGAGAATGAACAGATTATAGATTATTTGAGAGCATTTGTGAGTTGGAAATTCTGGGAATATTGTGGCTTTCTTTTTTTTTTTTTTAAAGATTTTATTTATTTATTTGACAGAGAGATCACAAGCAGGCAGAGAGGCAGGCAGAGAGAGAGAGGAGGAAGCAGGCTCCCCTAGAGAGCAGAGAGCCCGATGCGGGGCTTGATCCCAGGACTCTGAGATCATGACCTGAGCCAAAGGCAGCAGCTTAACCCACTGAGCCACCCAGGCGCCCCAATATTGTGACTTTCATGTAACTATCCTTCCCTTTATTACTAAATCAAAATTATTTGAGATGAATATTTGGGAGAAGATTCTAGATTTGGGGGTATAGGAGCAGGTATGAAATAGATAACAAGGAGATTGGTAAAGTCAATGGATTAGGGAATTCTAGTAGGACTTCAAGATAACATTAATGACCTACAGGAGACTAGCAGCCATGAACAGAAAGTAATAATGAGGCTCAGGGGCGGCAAGACTAGGTGAAGAATTGCATTTATCCGGGACAGGTGTTTTGACAGGCAAGTATGATGGACTTCACATCACCACTGGCAAGACCAAGAGTAGCCTGCAGAGCCTGGTGAGACTCTGGTAAGATGTTCTGGTATTCCTGGTAAGTTCTCCTAGTAAGACTACCTTCCAGGCCCCTTAAGACTTCCTTCCAGGCCCCTTAAATTAACACTAGCAAAAAGATATTACTAAAATATCAAAAGACCGTTATACAATGACCAAACCGGGATAATTCCAGCAGTGTTATAAAATATATCAACGTGGTTCACTACATCAGTGCATTTAGGGATATAATTGACATAACCATATAATATACATATGTTAGTCTTTAAGAACTTCAATAAAATTATACATTTGAATGGAACAAAATTACTTAATATAGTAAAGTTGTCATCAAAATTAAATATTACCATAGATAAAGACACCAAAACCATTTCATTTAAATCCAAGAATCATACAGGAATATGCACTATCATCATTATTTTTCAGTATTGCCTCAAGGTTTCTAGCAAATGCAATCCGGCAATGAAATAAGTAATATTTATAATATATAAGTAATAAGAATCATGGCTTATATGATTTTTTAACAAATAGAAACAAAGTACCCTTGTTAAAAAGGAAACTGATGGAAAAAATAAGACATAAAGTTCCTACACATTTGATAAACAAAAACTAGTAAGTCAATAATGTTTCTAATTCAGCAGTAAACATTTAGGGGCAGTAAGAAGAGAAAACATCTTCCATTCATATTAGCGACAAAAACTGTAAAATGTATGGGAATGCATTTAAAAGTAAAGGCACAGGATCGACATGTATAGTAACTCATCAAAAAACATAAAACACAATGAACCTATTAAAACCATATCATAGTCTTGAAAGGAAGCCTTAATACCATTAATATGCCAGTTGTTCCAAAAACAATGAGTACATGTTAATTCCATTCTCATAGAATCACAATAGAGCAGAACTTCTGGGAAAGGAAAGGAGTTTGAGAGGAACTGACAAGTAAGGGACCTTATAATTTCAGTTAGAAAATGAATGTTTAAGAATCACTACGAAAATTTTGGAAAAGAACAGTGAACAAAAACTTTCTTATCAGATATCACAACATACTATAAAGACTCCAGAAGACATCACTGGCATTGAAATGGAAAGTAAAAAAGGGAAAACAAACTCGAAATTACAGAAATAGATCCTGGTATGTATGAGGAGAACATAGCACATGGAAATCATCCTTAAAATGCTACAATCAGCATTACCATCTTTATGATAATCAGGATCATCATTATATCATTATCATTATCACAATACAACCTCCCAGTTCATAATTCCCAGCACTGAGTAAGTTCATATCAGTAGTGTTTGACTGGAACTGATACAATAGTGGGACATCAATAATTAAGTGCATTTTATTTTTAAAAATCTGGAGAACTTGGTGGAGGTTTTTTGTTGTTGTTGTTGTTATTATACTATTTTTTTTAATCTATTTTCAGCATAACAGTATTCCTTGTTTTTGCACCACACCCAGTGCTCCATGCAATCCGTGCCCTCTCTAATACCCACCACCTGGTTCCCCCAACCTCCCACCCCCCACCGCTTCAAACCCCTCAGATTGTTTTTCAGAGTCCATAGTCTCTCATGGTTCACCTCCCCTTCCAATTTCCCCCAACTCCCTTCAGAGAGAGACACAGTGAGAGAGGGAACAAGCAGGGGGATCCCCCAACCAAGCAGGTAGCCCAATATGGGGCTCGATCCCAGGACCCTGGGATCATGTCCCGAGCTAAAGGCAGACACTTACTTGACTGAGCAACCCAGGAACCCCTTGGTGGAGGTTTTGACTAGTTGTGATATATAGATAACTGAGGTAACACGTGCGAACCCTCTTTGCAGATGAGAAAGTACTTATGTAAGTGCTATTTCTGACCTTAACATTACTTTATATCTTGCAAGGTCATAGCAATATAAAATAGTGATTTACAGTACATATGACACACAGGTTGGTAAAATGCTAAATCATTGTTCTGTCTGTAGGAGAGAAACAAGATAATCTTACATTTGTATGTGTTCAGCCAAACTCTTATGGGTGAGGGGTCAGAAGGGGCATTATTAACATTCTCAAGAAGACCAAATCTCTTTTGATAAAGATCTATGTTTATCTGGCTCCTGTGAGAAAAGCCTGAGCCAAGGTTTTCATTTATATATTTGACTTCAGGGAATGTATCAGCTCACACAAGGTGAACCTATGAACTGAATGATTTGCCTTGGTTTCATTAATACTCTCTCATTCCCTATGCATTTTCTCAGAGGTAGTAAAAGAAAGTAGAATCTGTTTTACTTAAGATGAGACTTTTTATAAACCCTGGGATATTGTTTACAGGTGGGATTGAGGTTTTTCTTTGGGTTTTAATGGCTCGATATGTTGAAAAAGCATTATAGCCTAATTTACTTAGGATGCTATCCCATTCCTTCAGAAGTCAGGGCACTAGATATAATATGTTTTATTTATTTATTTATTTTTATTTATTTTATTTATTTGACAGTCAGAGATCACAAGTAGGCAGAGAGACAGGCAGAGAGAGGAGGAAGCAGGCACCCCGCTGAGCAGAGAGCCCGATGTGGGGCTCGATCCCAAGACCCTGGGATCATGACCTGAGCCAAAGGCAGAGGCTTAACCCACTGAACCACCCAGGCACCCCTATACATAGATTAAAACATATCTATGTTTTAATAGATAGGATTTATTATAGTAGTGTTGAGTGGGAAGTGAGGAAGACACTTACTACCTAGTCTCTAAGCATTTGTAAAGTTGATAAATTCTATGTGCATTTAACATAGCACACTTTTGGGTGTAACAAGAGCTTTACTTTCCTGTTTTGTTTCTTCTCAACTATGTGCAAAGTCGTAATGGATAAATCATTTTGAGACCTACCTGTTAACCTATAGGGGCAACACCATACCTGCCACTAAGAATGATGTCTTGGGGCGCCTGGGTGGCTCAGTGGGTTAAATCCTCTACCTTCAGCTCAGGCCATGATCCCAGGGTCCTGGGATCAAGCCCCACATCGGGTTCTCTGCTCAGCAGGGAGCCTGCTTCCCTTCCTCTCTCTCTGCCTGCCTCTCTGCCTACTTGTGATCTCTGTCAAATAAATAAGTAAAATCTTTTAAAAAATGATGTCTTAATCATCTTTCAGTGTAGGGGTACTTTGTGCTTGTATTTGAGAATAAAGATCATATAAGGGAAAAATAAATCCATCTTTTTATTATAAGCAATCACCCAGTCATTAGCTATAGATTTAAAAAAACCCACATTGCCCTTTTATTCTATAATTCTGCTTCAGATTAGATCTAATATCAATATCAACAAGAATTGAAATATAAGTGCTTACTAGGTGTCAGATACATAACTGCTTCCCCATGTGTTGTTTCATTTAATGTGTACTAACTTCCTGTTATAACCCCATTTACCTATGATAAAACACAGAATCAGAGGATTTTACATAAAGGTTTACAGAAATTAACCACATCTAAGTCTGTTTGGTTGTCTCTTACATAAAAGTCAGTTTGCAGTCTGCTGAGACATCTAAAAAAAGGTAGTGCTCTTTTGACATTCTGTTCTTGAACTTTACAGACAACCATGGGAGAGGGGTCCAGCATGGACACAAAGGAAGAGCCTGAACTCACCTCCTCGCAAGGACGTACCAAATTTATAGCTACATATGGAATAATTCCCACTGAAAAAGAATTGAAACTGCCTGAATAGCTCCTTCCACAACTAGGGATAAAAAGACCACATTAAGATGAGTGTGAGAGATAGAGATAAAGTCTTGCCTAAAACCCCAACTCAGCATATGGACACACAATAAGGAGGGAGATCACAGTTATGAAATTTCTCTCCAAGAACTGAAACATTTATGCCCCACATCAGGCACCCCAAACGTTGAGACTTGCATTGGAAAGACAAGTCTGGCTTTAGAAACAAATAGGCTTACATCCACATGGTCTGACAGATAGTGGTGATCTGAGATATTCTTTTTTTTTTTCTTTTTTAAGATTTTACCCATTTATTTGAGAAAGAGAGAGAGACAGAGATATCACGGGAATGGGGGATAGGGGTAGAGGGAGAGAGACAGACTCCCCACTGAGCAGGGATTGCAACATGGCCAGATCCTAGGACTCCAGGATCATGACCTGAGCCAAAGGCAGATGGTCCCAAGGCAGACGCTTAACTGACTCAGCCACCCAAGTGCCCCTGAGGGGCTTGTGCATGGACTGACATTCTCGGATTCAGCACAAAGGCAATAGTTTGGGAAGTGACCAGACTCTAAGTGAAGGAGATGTATTTGCTAATTTTGAAGTATCTGCTAGAGGGGTGGGACCAGTAGAACTTTGAAGATAAAGGTGTTGATGAGTGCCATTTTTGCATTCTCCCTCCATCTTGGTAGTGCTGATGCCCAAGACATAGCCTTGCTAAGGCTGCAGGCATGCCTAGCTCAGTACTCATCTCTGCAGTAAGTGTCCCCTGCTCTAGCACACTTCTCCTGTATCACAAAAGCCTCAAACAAGCCCCACCATCATCATTTTCCCAAGGTCTTGCTAAAACTAGTGGGCAAATGCCGTCCACAAATGCCTCTCGATTGCCTGGCTCTGGAGGTCAGAGGAGCAAGTATTCCTGGGCCCCATGCAACTGCTACAATCAGAAAGTCAGTTCAGAACAGGCTATCACACCCTGTGCACTGCACAAAAGCTGATGGAAATGCATCCTTTGTCTGCCTTTAAAAAAAAAAATACTTTTGCTAAAGCTTCAATCTGAAGATATAAACTTCAGGTATGCTACACATCTGGAAGCTACAGAAGTGCTGTTGGGGAATGTGGACATCTTAGTGTCCTCCCTTGGCCTCACTAAAGCCAACATGTACCTCCCAGAAAGGAATATATAAACTCACCTGAAACACCAATTCTTGGAAACGAGTGCTGAAGACACCTCCAGATCTCTTGGTCTGAAGATCAGCGGAGCCTATGATTTTGCACCCACAGGACTGTATATGTGTTTATGTATGCTAAAAGCAGTTGCCTAAGGATCTGGTTTCCAGTCAGCCTGAAGCTAAATGTTGACTGAGATTCTTCCCTTTGCAACACTACAAGTCTTGGCACACCCTCAACAGTTAATACCTAGGAAGAATAAATGAAGCTACTGAGCCAATCACAAAGGTTCAAGAGACTATCAAGTGTTAGGCGAGGTTGAATGATATCTCATCACCTATACAAGGCCACTCCTTCACGTCTAGGAGAGGTACCTGTTTCACATAATACACAGAAACAAACACAGAGAGTCAAATAAAATAGAGACAGAGAAATTACTATGTCCCAGATGAGAGAACAAGACAAAGCCTCAGGAGGAAAATTAATGGATATAACTAATCTACTAATCTATAAGTAACAATTATAAAGATTCTCACTAAACTCAGGAGAAACTCACAGGGTGAACACTGTGAGAACTTCAACAGAAAAAGAAAATATAAGTTAGTACCAATCAGATGTCTGCGGAATACAACAGCTAAACTAAAAAGTACATTAGAGAGGTTCAACAAAAGACTGGATGAAGTCAACTGTTTCGCAAGCTCAACAACAGGGCAGCAAAATTCATCCAAACAGAAAAACAAAAAGAAAATAGAACTCTAAGAATGTTTATTCTTCAGATCCATGAGCATGGAATGGTCTTCCATCTTTTTGTGTCTTCTTCAAGTTCTTTCATGAGTGTTCTGTAGTTCCATGAGCACAGATCCTTTACCTCTTTATAGGTTTATGCCCAGGTACCCTATGGTTCTTGGTGCTATCATAAACGGAATCAGTTCTCCAATTTCCCTTTCTGTATTTTCATTGTTAGTGTATAAGAAAGCAATAGATTTCTGTACCTTGATTTTGTATCCTGCCACATTACTGAATTGCTGTATGAGTTTTAGTAGTTTGGGGGTGGAGTCTTTTGGGATTTCAATATAAAGTATCATGGCATCTGTGAAGAGAGGGAGTTTGACTTCTTCTTTGCCAATTTGAATACCTTTTATTTCTCTTTGTTGTCTGGTTGCTGTTGCTAGGACTTCTAACACTATGATGAAGAAGAGTGGTAAGAGTGGGCATCCTTGTACATCATATGATAAGTACCACAAAGGATTGGTTACTTGAAAGAAAGAAAGAAAGAAAGAAAGAAAAGAAAGAAAGAAAAAATAGAACTTTAAAAAGTAAAGATATGTTAAGAGACTTATTGGACAATATCAGGTGGAATAATATTCCCATTATAAGTGTTTCAGAAGGAAATGAGAGAGAGAAAGGGGCAGAAAATTTACTTGAGGAAATAATGGCTGAACACTTCCCTGACCTGAAAAGAAAAAAGACATTCAGGTCCAGGAAGCAGAGAGAGTTCCAAATAAGATAAAGAGATCCACACCAAGACATTAGTTAAAATATCAAAAGTTAAAGAGAGTACCTTAAAAACGGCAAGAAAAAAAAAACCAACTTGTTATTTACAAGGGAATCCCTATGAGAAGATCATCTGATTTTTCTCCAGAAACTTTCCAGGCCAGGAAAGAATGGCATGACATAGCCAAAGTTCTGAGAGGAACAAAGTTCCAAGGAAGAATGCCTGGCCAAGCAGTCACTCAAAATTGAAGGAAAGATAAAGAGCTTTCCAGACAAGAAAAAGCTAAAGGATTTCATCATTCACCAAATTGGCCTTGGAGGAAATGTTAAAGATAATTTTTTAAACAGAACTAAAAGTCATTAACTAATATCAAGAAAACATGTGCAACTAAAACCTCACTGGTAAAAGCAAACATATAGTAAAAGTAGTGGATTAACCACTTATAAAGCTAGTATTTGGGTTAAAAGACAAGAGTAGTAAAATTAACTGGAACTACAATACATAGTTAAGGGATACACAAAATACAAAGACATAAAATATATCATCAATAAAAGTTCCACACACCAAAATATAAATTATAAAAGACCTAAAGGAGAAATTGCTAAACAATAATAGTAGAGGACTTTAATACTACCCTACTTATATCACAGACAGAAAATTTAGTAAATAAACATTGGCCTTAAACAACATTTTAGACCAGATGGACTTAATAAATATTTACAGAACATACCATACAAAAGTAGCAGAATACACATTCTTTATTTTTTAAACTAAAAAACAGAGAAAACAAAACACAACAAAAAAAACCACTTGTATTTTTAAGAGAAGTTCTAGGTGCACAGCAAAATTGAGCAGAAACTACAGAGAATTTCCACATATTCCTCATTTCCACAAATTCACAACCTCCCTCACTATCAATATCTAGAATGATAGGATACATTTGTTATGACCAATGAACCGAAGTTAAGATGTCATTAGTTTCCAAAGCTGATAGTTTACCTTGAGGTTCACTAATGATGTCATACATTATGTGGATCTTGATAAATGTATAATCAGGTGGATCTACCATTATAGTATCACACGGGACATTTTTGCCTTCAAAATCCCCTCTGCTCTGCCTATTCATTCCCTCCTCCCATCTAAACCCTGGCAAACACAGTTACTTTAAGTGCTTCACAATTCTTATTTTTACAGAATGTCATGGTGGAATCCTACATAGAACTTTCATATTGTCTTCTTTAAATAATAATAAGTATTTAAGTTTCTTCCACATCTGTTTACAGCTTGATATCTATTTCTTTGTAGCACTGAATCTCATTTGATGTACTGAAGTTGTTGTTTTTTAAAATCTATTCACCCACTTAAAGACACCTTATTTGATTCCAAGTTTTTTGCAATTATGAATAAAACTGCATTAATATCCATGTGCAAGTTTGTATGTTGACATGCTTTCAACTTATTCATGTAAATACAAAGACTATAGTTGCTTGATAGTATGGTAAGAGTATGTTTAGTTTGGGGAGCATCCACCAAACTGTCTTCCAAAGTGGAGGTACCATTTCATTCCCACCATCAATGAATGAGAGATTCTGTTGTTCTATATCCTTTCCAGCATTTGGGATCACCTGTTTTGGATTTTGTCTATTCTCACAGGTGCGTGGTGCCATCTCATTTCTAACTTAAAATTTCCTGCTGTCAGAGGAAGTTGAATATCTTCCCATCTGTTTCCTTGCCAACTATAAATCTTTGATGAGGTAATTGTTCAGGTCTTTAGTCCAATTTTTAATTGGGTTGTTCATTTTCTAGGGCTGCATTTTAAGAATTCTTTGTATATCTTGAATAGTGGTCATTTATCAGATGTGTCTTTTGTAAACATTTTCTCCCAGTCTGTGGCTCTTGTCATTGTCTTTTGCAGAGAAGAATTTCTTAATTTTATAAAGTCCAGCTAGTCAATTGTTTCTTTCATGGACCGTGCCTTCAATGTTGTACCTAAAAATCATTACCAGACCCAGGCCATGGATTTTCTCCTATACTATATTGTAGGAGTTACACACTTTTGGATTTTACATTTCAGTCTGTGATCCATTTTGGATCAATTTTCATGAATGGTATATGGTCTGTGTCTTTTTTTTTCTTCCATGTGAACGTCTAGTTGCAGCATTATTGGTTGAAAAGAACTTCATTGCTCTAGTATATTGCCTTTGTTCCTTTGTCAAAGATCAGTTGACATACTTCTGTGGATCTGACTATGGGCTCTCTAATCCATGCCATTAATCTGTCTATTCTTTTACCAATAACCACACTATCTTGATTATTATAGTTTTATAGTAAGTCTTGAAGAAGAGTATTACCTGTGCTTTGACTTTGTTCTTTTCCTTCAATATTATGTTGGCTATTCTTGATCTTCAGCCCTATCAAGTATATTTACAATCAGTTTGCTGATATCCATAAATTAACTTGATGAGATTTTGACTGGGATTGTGTTGAATCTAGAGACCAATTTTTGATGAACTGTTATCTTGACCATATTGAATCTTTATCCATGAATATGGAGTCTCTCTCAATTTCCTTTGTTCACTGATACTTTCCATCAGCGTTTTGGGTTGTTCTTATGTAGATAAAAGGGGTATTTTTCAAAATGGTTCTTTTTTTCTTTTCTCCTCCTAGAGGCATGAGGAAATTTTTCTCCACTGTTAACTATGAGGACATTGTAGAGCTCCAGGAGGTAAAACACACAAATGTGTGGAGGTTCCCTATGGCTGGGTCCCCTTGCAGTTGGTTTTTGTTTTTTCCCCAATAGAGTTCTTATCAGAGTCATAACCACACTAAACCTTCAAGCAATACACTAACTACCGTTTAGGTTTCCCAACCCCAGCACTGGTTTCTGTGGAAGTTTCTGTTCTGGAAGGTTGTAATTCTCTGGATCTGCCTGTCTGTCTCTCATGTTTTAGGAGCAAGGGTTTGTCCATGAACTCACTCTCTGAGTGAGTTCCTTATTTTTCAGCTTTTTACTTGTTAGGTTGGAGTGACAATTTCTAAGCTCCTTATTTGTTAGACCAAACCAGTTATGCTTTTATTTGAGAGAGGGAGAGATAGAAAGTGGAGGCAGAAAGAGAGGGAGAGGGAGAGTCCTAAGTACGCTCCCCACTGAGCATGGAGCCTGACATAGGGCTCCATCTCACGGCCCTGAGTTCACGACAGAGCCAAAACCACGACAGCTCTGCCCAGAGGCCCCCAATTATGCTTAATTTTTAATCAACATCTTCAAGTCTCACAAACTCTTATCCCTCTTTTCTTACTTGCCTTTCCAATGATCACCAATTAAATTGCTCACTGAACAAAAGTTACAAAGTACCTACTAAATTAGATAAGGACTTTGCAAGCTGAAGGGAATTAAATAATAATTTGTAGTCAAGATATATAGTATACCTGCTTTCATGATTTTACAGTCTAGTGGAATAAACCCCAGTGAATTTCTTCCATTTCTATTACCTGACTATTCAATCTGGTTAATAAACCATTTGGTCTCTGGACTATATCTTTTGTATGTAGAATATGATATCATATAAGAATATTTTTAAATTTTAAATGAAAATTGTTTTCAGTACTAAATGAAGCAAACAGTAAGTTAAAACTGTTGTGGTCCTTGGAAATAATTTAATTCACAAATTGTAAAAGATTGTCAATAGTTACAAGTGGGAAATACTTAAGTAACAGGAAGACAATGCACTGGGACAGCGTGGCCTCAGGTCCCACAGGGTCACAGAAGGATCAGGGGTGTCTGAGTGTCACAGAGCTCACAGGTATTAGAGCAGGGAAACCAGGTACAGAGATGGAGCCAAGGAGTGAGGTCGCAACTCGGGGTTACCTTGAACTGTAATCCATGGCACAGGACACTGCTCTGTGAGCGGGGACCCCACAAGATCTGGGGAGACCCCCTGGAATAGCTCAGGGATCTGCGGGGTTCAGAGACTCCAGGCGGAGCTGTGTGCCAGAGACAGAGATGCTTGGTCACAGGCTGGGTGAGCTCAGAGCTCAGCTGGAGTCCAGGGAGACAGGAGTGATTGAGCACTTTTCTCCAAGGGTGCACTGAGGAGTGGGGCCCTGAGCTCTTGGTTCCTCTGGGCCAGAGATCAGGAGGCCACCATTTTCATTCCAAACTCTACGGAAAGTGTTTAGGGAACAAAAGCTCCCAAAAGTGAACCCGAGCAGATTACTTAGCCTGGCCCCTGGTAAGGGCAGTGCAATTCTGCCTCGGGGAAAGACACTTGAGAATCACTACAACAGGCCCCTCCCCCAGAAGATCAACAAGAAATCCAGTCAGGACCAACTTCACTTACCAAGGAGAACAGCAGAATTTCAGAGGAGGAGAAAGCAAAGCATGGAATTCATGGCTTTCTCCCCATGATTCTTTAGTCTTGCAAAGTTAATTAAATTTTTAATTTTATTTTTTTCTTCTGCTATATTTTTTAACCTTTACCCTTTCCTCTTTTAACATTTTTAACTAGTTTATATTAACAATACCTTTCATTAAAAAAAAATCTTTTTTGAACCTTCATTATTATAGTCATATTTTATCCTTCATTGTAACTAACTTTATTTTCTATATAACACAGGGTTTTTTTCTAAAACATTTGGGGTACAACTTCTTCTAATAGATCAAAATACACCCTAAATCTAACACCAGGCTTGTTCTAGTCTCCAGCCTGAGCAAATTCTCTCCATTTTCTTTTTCTTTATTCTCCCAACCAACTTATCATCAACTCCTTTATTAGAAATTAAAAAAATTTTTTTCATCTTTATAGTCATATTCTATTCCTTCATTGTGTTTACCCTTATATATGTCTTTAATTCTTTAAAATTTGGGGAGGCAGTTTCTTCTAAGTGACCAAAATACTCCCAAAATTAAGTGGGTGACCCTGTTCTAGTCACCAGTCATATATATATATATATTTTTTTTTCTTTATTTGTTTTCTTTTTAAATTTTTTTTCTGAACCTGTTTTTTACCACTTCATCCCCACCCATGAGTTGGGGCCTCTTCTGATTTGGTTAAAACACATTTTCCTGAGGGTCTTTGCCACCCTTTTAACATTTTATTTGCTCCCTCATATATTCTTATCTGGATAAAATGACATGGCAAAAAACTCACCACAAAAAAAAAAAAAGAAAGAGAGGCAGTACCTATGGCTGGGGACCTTATCAATATGAACATTAGTAATATGTCAGATCTAGAGTTCAGAATGACAATTCTCAAGGTCCTAGCTAGGCTCAAAAAGGCATGGAATATATTAGAGAAACCCTGTCTGGAGAAATAAAAGTTCTTTCTGGAGAAATAAAAGAACTAAAATCTAACCAAGCTGAAATTTAAAAAATCTATTAATGAGGTGCAATAAAAAATGGAGGCTATTACTGCTAGGATAAATGAGGCAGAAGAGAGAATTAGTGATAAAAGACCAAATGACAGAGAATAAAGAAGCTGAGCAAAAGAGAGACAAACAACTACTGGACCATGAGGGGAGAATTCGAGAGATAAGTGATACCATAAGATGAAACAACATTAGAATAATTGGGATTCCAGAAGAAGAAGAAAGAGAGAGGGGAGCAGAAGGTATATTGGAGATAATTGTTATACAGTATTTCCCTAACATGGCAAAGGGAACAAGCATCAAAATCCAGGAGGTGCAGAGAACCCCCTCAAAATCAATAAGAATAGGTCCACACCCCGTCATCTAATAGTAACTTTTACAAGTCTTAGTGACAAAGAGAAAATCCTGAAAGCAGCCTGGGAAAAGAAGTCTGCAACATACAATGCTAAAAATAGTAGATTGGCAGCGGATTTATCCTCAGGCACCTGGCAGGCCAGAAAGAACTGTCATGATATATTCAGAGCACTAAAGGAGAAAAACATGCAGCCAAGAATACTATACCCAGCTAGGCTATCATTGAAAATAGAAGATAAAAAGCTTCCAGGACAAACAAAAATGGAAAGAATTTGCAAACACCAAATCAGCTCTACAGGAAATATTGAAAGAGGTCCTCTAAGCAGAGAGCCTAAAAGTAGTAGACCAGAAAGGAACTGAGACAATATACAGTAATAGTCATCCTACAGGCAATACAATGGCACTAAATTCATATCTTTCAATAGTTACCCTGAATGTTAATGGGCTAAATGCCCCAATCAAAAGACATAGGATATCAGAATGGAGAAAAAAAAAACAAAACCTATCCATATGCTGTCTACAAGTGACTCATATTAGACCCGAAGACACCTGCAGATTTAAAGTGAGGGGGTGGAAAAAAATTTACCATGCTAATGGACATTGAAAGAAAGCTGGGGTGGCAATCCTTATATCAGATCAATTAGATTTTAAGCCAAGGACTATATATAATAAGAGATGAGGAAGGACACTATATCATACTCAAAGGGTCTGTTCAACAAGAAGATCTAAAAGTTTTATGCATGTATGCCCCAAACATAGGAGCAGCCAACTACATAAACCGATTAATAACAAAACCAAAGAAACACATCAATACTAATACAATAATAGTAGGGGACTTTAACACTCCCCTCACTGAAATGGGCAGATCATCCAAGCAAAAGATCAACAAGGAAATCAAGGCCTTAAATGACACACTGGACCAGATGGACATCACAGATATATTCAGAACATTTCATCCCAAAGCAACAGAATACACATTCTTCTCTAGTGCACATGGAACATTCTCCAGAATAGATCACATCCTCGGTCCTAAATCAGGTCTCAACCAGTATCAAAAGATTGGGATCATTCCCTGCATATTTTCAGACCACAATGCTCTGAAGCTAGAACTCAATCACAAGAGGAAATTTGGAAAGAACCCAAATACATGGAGACTAAAGAGCATCTTTCTAAAGAATGAATGGGTCAACCAGGAAATTAAAGAAAAATTGAAAAAATTCATGGAAACTAATGATAATTAAAACACAATGGTTCAAAATCTGTGGGACACAGCAAAGGCAGTCCTGATAGGAAAAAATATAGTGATACAAGCCTTTCTCAAGAAATAAGAAAGGTCTCAAATACACAACCTCACCCTACACCTAAAGGAGCTGGAGAAAGAACAACAAAGAACACCTAAACCCAGCAGGAGAAGAGAAATTATAAAGATCAGAGCAGAAATCAATGAACTAGAAACCAGAAAAACAATAGAACAAATCAACAAATCTAGGAGCTTGTTCTTTGAAAGAATTAATAAGATTGATAAACCCCTGGCCAAACTTTTCCAAAAGCAAATAGAAAGGACCCAAATATATAAAATAATGAATGAAAGAGGAGAGATCACAACCAACACCAAAGAAATACAAACAGGTATAAGAACATATTATGAGCAACTCCACGCCAACAAATTCAACAATCTGGAAGAAATGGATGCATTCCTAGAGGCATATAAACTACCACAACTGAACCAGGAAGAAATAGAAAACCTGAACAGACCCATAACCAGTAGGGAGATTCAAACAGTCATCAAAAATCTCCAAACAAACAAGAGCCCAGGGCCAGATGGCTTCCCAGGGGAATTCTACCAAACATTGGAAGAAGAATTAATTCCTATTCTCCGGAAACTGTTCCAAAAAATAGAAATGGAAGGA